>NW_023615204.1:0-24111 GCF_013339695.2 Rhipicephalus sanguineus | reverse complement strand
CCTTACTGTATCAGAGACAGGGATTTGATTCTAATAGTAATATCAGGCAAGGAATAATAAGTATCGCCTCGTCAAACTCCGCTGTCATTGCCGCTTTTACTCACAGCACGCTTTGAAAGACAACTCGGGGCGATGAATGTAAATTCCTGAGTAAACGCCATCAGCAGCAGGGCGCGCTCCCACGTCTTCCGTCAACGCTCAGCGCGCCACGCATCGGCTGCGGTTCTTCCTCCGGTGAGGGCGTGCGTGCGTGTGTGCATGCGTGTACGCACGCTTGAGAGAGCGAAATAGCGCACGCTGCCGCCCGCAAAGCAGCTGGTCGCCCGCTGGCTAGAGCCGCGGCCGCATCTCCGCGAGAGCAGACGCACGCATTCGCGCAGTCACTGCGTCGTCGCCCCCTTAGCCCACCGTCGCCAATTTCCGAGGATATCAAAACAGCCCGTGTTCACCGCTCCGTTCGTCAAGTCTCGGCACTTCCTCCTCGCACGGGCAGGTCATCGGTGGGCGTTGTCACCCACCGATACATTTTTTTTTCCCCCGCTGGATCGAGTCGAAGGTCGTCGTGCACGCCCAACCTCTTCACCGACGATAGACGAAGCGAGTCGTCCTCGCTGCCTATCGCACGTAACGCATGGCCGAAATCGCGCGCGCCATCGTTCACGTGAGCGCAGTTTCCTCTCGCCCTCTGCGTGTTCTCTCCCACCTTCTCGGCGATTATAGTGCGTTGCGTGCGCGAATGATTGCCGCTGGCCGGCCGGCTGGCGATCGACTTGTCCTTTGTCTGCCGCCGCCGCCGCCGCCGAGAGTAGCCGCGTCGCCGGTGCCCGACGTGCATCGCGTCGTGCTTCTCGAAGCTCGAGGTCGTTCCTGTGCGGCCAAGCGGGGATCAACTGCAACGACCGCTCGTTTCCCGTCGCCGACGACAGCTGCTGACCGACAATCGACCTCACTGGATACGAGACAACGCACGGCGGTCGGACACCTCTCCCAAGAGCCCTCCGTCAGGCGCTGGCTGCCGAGGCGGGGTCTTCACGGCGCGTCATTGACCCTGATTTTCACTGTTACTCAAAGTGGGAAAGATATCCTGGATATATCCGAAGCACACGCTTGCAGCAAAGAGAGCGGCACTGTTTGGAAGCATCTGCGTGCCGTGTGGTATCGCATGCTTACGCGCGACAGTTTTTACTGTGTCACATTGCCCTGAAGAGCGGATGCGGACGCAGCACGAGGCATCTCTCTGAGATAACAGTGCGAAGAAGCCGACCAGATGAAGAAAAGAAAACGATGCCCGAGTTGTGTTTCACCAAAGCGTGCGTCTCAACATCAAGCGAAGACGGCGAGGGCGAAAACTATTAGATACCCTTCCCCACACTATCGGCAACCCTCGTAGATAACGTGCGAAGGAAACAGCTGCTCAGCAGATCAATCTTGAAAGCAATGACTTGAATCGCTGCTGACCCGCGATAACGGTGGTTGCTACCCACGCGCTCTCTCAAAAGTTCCTATTCGTCCGAATTTGAGTGACAGTGCGCGTGTAACGGACCCAACATGTGGGGCTGCCTGGGCAAGTCGAAGAAACGCCGCAAAGCGGTCATCAGCATAGTGCGCAGTCCATCGCCGGGCTGTCGCTGTTCCTGCCACGGACAGTCCTTGCAACAGCGCAAACAGGTGAGCGGTCGATGTGTTGCTGTTCAGCGCATGGATGTTCGCTATTCGATTATTATATCTGCGATGTCGCGCAGTGTTCGTTGGGCGCGTTTTTGCCATTTAATTCGTCGAGAAATGTCGATGACTCGCTGCCGCACCTTGCTTTTCGTCACGCAAAGCATTATGGATGATTAATTGGCGCAGATGAGCTCCGACGACGATTATTAAGCCTGAGCGATCCATGATAAGCCGAGTGCAGGATTGCTCGACTAATATATTGCTGCTATTTTGATACTGCTGCTATGTTTTTCACATAACCGTGGCGCTATGTGAAACAAGCACCGCCGTGCAGGTGTCGCGCTGTTATGCTCCAGGCCGTGGGTTCGATTACCAGCCACGACGGCCGCATTTCGACGAGGGCGAAATGAAAGGGCACCCATGTAGTACTAGGTTTAGGTTCACGTTAAATAACCTTAAAGTGTAGCAGGCGCTATATAAGAGCGCCAACATTTCCTAACAACAAATAATAAAAAGAAAGTCGTTCGTAAATGCAAGCATAAAATATAGTGACGGTATAAGCTCTGTGACACGATACAATTGTAGCGGGTCTTTCACAGCTAAACATTGTAAAAAAGAAAGCTTGGAATCGAAAGCACATTGAGTGTGACTTTGGTACATTCACAGAGCGGTCAAGTTGTGCGAGTTAAAAAAGGTTAGCTTGGAAACTCTGACCAAATGGGCTTCCTCAACGTGCACCTAAATCAAAATACGCGGGTGTTTTCGCCCCTAGTAATATTCGCCCGCCATATCGGAACCCACGCCTTCACTCTTATCAGGGCAACGTCATAGCCACTAAAGCACAGCCGATCGGTGTATGTCAGTTTCGTGTTGCTGCTAAAGAAAGCGATAAAGCCTCTGTCCCCCATACCTATAGTGTTTTATCTACAAGCTCTAATTTCCTAGTGGTTTGCTGACACCAAACACTTCCCTCGCTTTAGGCTTATCTTTCACGAAGAAAGCGGCTCAAAAAGAAATCGGAACGTTTTTTTTTTTTTTTTACTGATTGATTTGGGTGGGTTGGACAAGAAAGCGATCGAGCATTGCAAGAGCTTGTAGCGCCGGGCGCGCCTCGGTAAGCAGCGACGAGAGCACGGCATCGACGGCCGGCCGTCACGTCGCCCCTCCCTACGAGCTTATCAATTGCACTCAATTGCGCAAAGCTTTATCGGCGAAAGCTAGGTAAATAAATTTCGGGTGTCCCGTATTATACATACAATGACACTCGTGATAAATAAACCTAACATCTTTTCATCCTTTTAAGGCGAACAACAAAAATGCCCGAACAAAGGAGGTGGAGAATAAGGATAAAAGGAAGACCGGGAGGGTAATCCCGGTAGCTGAGCCCGGTATTTATTTATTTCAAAATACTGCAGGCCGATTGGCCCAAACAGGAGGGGTAGTACACATGAAAGAAATAAAGTACAAGGACGGGATAATACATGTAATGGTACAAACTAGAACTAATACAGAGCAATAAAGGCTCGAGAACAAAAGACAATGGGTGCATAAATTTAATAAACGCTCATATATAGTAATGAAACAAATCAGCACCTTAGAAAACATCCCCACGCTGGGTATCCCCACACTGAGGAAGGAGAGTTAGGTAGGAGTGAAAAGCCATTGTTGCAGCCGATGTAACAGTTCCGCGTTTGACATCACAGACGGTGAATAAGTCCGGTATTCTTAAGAAATCGCAGCAGCGCATTCGTTGCCTTCAAGAACTGTGATGGGCATCCCCATGGTCCCGGAATCTTCTAGACTGTGAAAGCGATTCCGTCCAGGTGATTTAAAGCAGTACGGAGGTGAAGCCTCTCGTTTGCGTAAGTCGGGCAGTAACGCAAGAGGTGCTTGCAATAGTTTCATCGGCACTCGGCGATGTTGCACTCAGCGAGTGTTACACTCGAGTTGTTGCACTCGGCGCTGTCGGCCATCGCGATCTTAAATAAGACTTTTTTACGTAGCTTGTGCGAAATAAGCTACGTAGAAATGGCACAGGGCTGACAGATCGCGCTTACACCTGCATTCCATGCACAGGTAGTATACAGGGGAAATGAAGACACTCGCAGTATACCTATATAGGCGAAGTAGTACGTGACTTTCCTTCGGTATTAGTGCATGTAAACACAGCATTGACGAACAGCGAACCACTTTGGGTTATGCTTTTGCCGAGCATATTAAGGTTACGAATGACCCTCTGTCACATCACACGCTGTTCCCCGCGTCCTTGACTTTCGAGGAAAACAAACACACATTGTAATTGACGACTACAACGAAGCAAGTCTGAAATCCGGTTTCACATCTAGATGAGATCATGTGGCTTTCAGCGCCCGCTTTATGCTCTGAAACAAAGAATTGGTTTACAAAGAAATTCACTTGAGGTTCGTGCGCGTAAAGTTGCTCGACGAGGACCTCACGAAGCGGGTCACGAAAAAAAATGAAAGCTTAATTGATGAGGCTATCGGGCCCCACGGCGGCTGGCGGCAGGTCGCCTGGGTTTGCTCGCAGTCGTTGTATGACGGAGTGGCGATCCTTAGTCCTCTATCATCGACGTAATTACACTCGGGACGCTTATAATATGAACATATACGGTAAGAAGAAAGAATATGCAGCGACGACACTTCTTCTTGTTGAAGCGAAAGCGTGTACTAACATGACATAAGCAGTGACCTTTCGTTCGTTCCGATCTGCGGGAGACCTGTGGAGGCGATACACTCAGCAGTACTGTAAGGCGTTTTATTCATCTCTTTATACGTCTGTTTATTTATGTATTTATTTATTTGTGCTACGGTCTCAATAGCTATATCGTAGCTTATTGTTAAAAGTTGAGGGAAAAAAAAGGGGCGGGTAGGTGTGTAAGGGGGGGGGGGGGGCTCACTATAGTGATAGCCATATGCTTTACACGGAGATTTAAAACGTGCTTCGCTTCAGATTCGCTTCAAAGTGTAACACTCTTTATTAAAGTTATTCGGGTCGATGGCTATTATTTGGTTTGAGGACCTAACTGTCTGCGAGTGTTCATTTCTACACTGTAAAAAATATTTTGTGAAAAAAACAGAAATTGTCTGGCAGCTCTCTTGCCACAAAATTTCTGTAAAGCTATGTTTTCCATTTTGAAGTTTTCTGTGTTTTAACAGATTTTTTCAGTTTTACTTTACAGCATTTTCTGCATAAACACAATGTTCAGTTTGTGTTACAGAAAAAACTTGGTTTTTCTGTTTGTCTTCTTTCTGTTATTTCACTGTTACATTCACTCTTGCAGTACAGAAATTTTATGTTTAATAACATGTTTCAGTTTTCAGACACTGAAAAAAACTGTTTTCTGTTCTCATTTATCTGTTATTTCGCTAATAGTGTCTGTTATCGTTTACAGAAACATTATCTATAAGTACAAGTTCGGATATCGAGTCACAAAGGTTGTGTTTCTGTTACTGCCCTCTTGCTATTTCATTACTGCATTTTAATTCTGGAACATATTTTTTATGCATAAAGATGAACTTATATATATTTTCTTAGCATTCCTCAGTACTAAAAAAGTAGTTATGTCACTCGTACAAGCGATACGCAAAAATATTTTGTTTAGCCAAATGCAATGGCAAAAATACCAATATATTGCGTTTGCATAATCCAAATATATTCCAATTTACTTAAAGTAATATCTGGGGTTTTTACAAGCCAAACCACGATAGGATTATGAGGCGCATCGTAGTGGACAGCTTCGGAAATTTCGAAATCTGGTGTTTCCAACGTGCACTGAATCGCACAGTACATGGGCATCTACCATTTCGCCTCCGTCGAAATGGCGGAACCGCCTCGGCCGGGGTCGCCCCGCGACTTTCGGGTAAGCAGCCGAGCACCGAGCGGACATGTGAACTACTTGGAGCTACAACCGCGAGATGTTGCCTCCAGCACTCTATGTATATAACGCAATAAAAACAGGCACGTTTCAGTAGATTCTCCTTTCATGATAAAAGAAAACGAATCTTTATTTAAGCACAGGAAATGCTGCATGTAAACAGCTGCAAATAATGAAAACTGCGTACATGTTGTCACCGTAGATCAAACTGGTTTGGAAATTGTGTAGATATACCGTATTTACTCAAATCTAGGCCGTACCTGATTATAAGCCGACCCGCGAAATTCGCAAGGCCAGAAAAAAAAAAAAACTTTATCATTGTACTCGAATCTAAGCCGACCCCCCCCCCCCCCCCCCCCCCACACACACGCAACTTTCGCACATCGTTTTTTCCGAAAAAACAAAAAAACTCGGCTTAGATTCGAGTAAATACGGTATATTTATAAGGACACTCCAAATTTTTGCGTTGTAGCACTTAGAATTCATAGTCCTCGCAGAGCTTGATTAAGTGGTCATTTGGTGGTGTGAGGCGGCGCGCTTCCTTGACTTCTCGACCTTGCTCCCTCTGTCGAGGGTTGAGGTGCTGCGGCTGCCCTAAAAACGAATAATGGTATTTTTAGCTGCACAGGCTGTTGCATGACTATGCTGAACCTAATGGACCACACTGAGAACAACATTGATTATTATCAACAGCAGTGTCCTACTTACCAGAAATTAAGCTAAATTGATCACATGACGAGCGCCAAGTGGGACATTTTCGAAGGTCATGACGTAGGGAAGTGGCCTACAATAAATCACTGTAATCAAACTAGCAGAGTAAAAAAAGAACATTCCGGCATCAAAAGCGTAATAAAATGCTGTTTTGTTTTGTTTCCGCTTGATTTGAAAACAAAACTCCGTCTCATGGGACGGCGCCGTGGTTCAAAGGTTCCGTTTTCCCCCGAGCTCTCACCCGTCAGTGGTAGTTTCGGGTTGACTGCCGTGCGTGTTTTGCGGCGTGAAGGTGCCTGACAGAAAGTTCGACAAAATGCCGCATGCGTGTGAATTGCCGGATGCCCGAATGGTGCACAACGCAGTGCTGCAGCAAGGAAACCGGTGTGTCTTTTCATGGTGCCGCGGAATGACCCGCTCGAAGTGGCTTAGTGTCATGCATTGCGCCAGTGTGCTAAACACATCAAAACTCCGCGTTGTGTCGCTGCACTTTCGTACTGAGGATTACGAGACCAACCGCAACTTGGTGAAGGCTGAATGTGCCCATCCGAGCAAGTCTTTGCCGCAGCGCCGTTGGACTGTGGGTCCCCACTTCCGCTCGGCTGCTGCACTAGTGTCGGCGGCCGCGCAGTAAAAGCGGGAACGTTGGGCATGGCACAGTGATTGATTATTTTCAGGGGGGAGATTTTAAGCGGTAAACGCGATGCGGACCACTAAAACGTGATTTTATTTCAAAATAAGCACTTCCTGGCACAAAGCAGCACTAAGGTTTCTGGACCGCTATTTCCTCAACGTGCTTAATATTGCCTTTAGTGTCCCTTTAAGGTGTGTGTGGAATCAGTTAAAAAATAACCTCATGATCCAAATGGAGATTCATTTCTATAAAATTGCATTATGGTTCATGCAATGTCACTTATTGCAGTGTAAGGACTTTAAAGGAAATAATGCTCCTCACCGAGCAAGGTTCACGTGCTTTTAAACACTCACCCAAATACAACAAAAGCTCATTAATTCGCATTTCACGGGTCCGGAAAAAACGTCTGAATTAACCGAATGCCCAATTATCGAGAGTATCAAGAAAAATATAAACAAATGACTATTATATCAATGCATTTTCTTTTTCTTGATGAATGCGCAAATCCAGTACCTGTTTTGCACAAGAGTAAAAGCCACAATTTCTGTCATTAGGTTCATCGTTCACAATGAGACCGCGGCCCAAGACCCCGTGTATTAAGCCGAAACGTTTTCTCAACCCATCCCTTATTACTACCTCCGCGAGCAACACCACCACACCCACGTGATGATCATTTTTTCGCCGAAAAATCGGTCCGCAACTGATCGTTTGTCCGTCCGAATGTAACAAGCGAGTTTTATGTGAACTTGCGGAGTGCCGCTGAAGTTCCTCACCTTCAACAGCTTCCACCATGTATGAGCTTTGTGACATTGTGCGCGCATAGCCCAAAGTTGAAACAAAGCTACCATGCTATTAAACAAAACAAAGGTGTTATTAAACAATGCATGTGCTTGCTGGGACCAGAGAACACCACCGAATTATCCGATTTTTTAAGTGCACACGCATGATTGCATGGTAGGCACTATGTGTTTCACAATTTAGATCTGCTAAAAATTACACTGAAACCATTGTAACGCGATAGACCCGGACAACGTCGATGATGGGACACCACGGGCACAATTTTCACCACGGATTTTATGGCATTGCCCCAGACAGTCAGGAAAAGAACATATTCATCCTGAAGCGCATGCGTGCACATGTTCTCCATTGCAAACAATAAGAGATATGAAAAAGTTGTGTGTAGCTATAGATGCCAAACAAACTTGTAGACGTGTTGCTGATGCAATCTGTGCCCATTTTGCTTATAGAAAATTCTCGCTTGATTGCACCAATCCTCGCCGGTCCTTTGTTTATTGTCTCTCTCTTTCTGCGTTGTGCTCACAATTATGGTATACCAACTAGCCCGGGCACACACCTTGCTCCGGCAGCAGAACTGCATAAAAAAGTGCTAGCTCTTACTTAATATAATGGAAATTGTCGTGTTACTTGGTGCCCCTTCGAAATCCTCATTAAACAGTGATTAAAAATACTTCACACGTCAACCGTTCCATATACTGACGTCATTACTTAAAATCTTTCATGACCGCTCAGGATTCCCGTAGAGTTTTACACTTAAGCTGAACATTTCCATTTAGTCATACCCTCCATCAGAACCCTCATTGACTTAGCCAAATGGGAGTGTAGTATCAGATATTGGAAATTCCCCAGTACTTGTCTACTTTTGTACTATCTAATGTGGCTTTATCTAAGTTAGTGTCATGAATGTTGTTGAAAAAGTCAGAAAAATCATATTAAGTTTTACCTTTGTGTGAACACCAGGGTTAGGCTGACCTCCTTGCGGTATTCAGTAGTAAAGGCGAAGTGTGTAAAGAGCATCAACTTGAATGCCTGGCACCGTGTGGTGGATTCGATCACAGCATGGGTATCAATACAGATGGTAAATACCCCGGCAGTCAGAAAGTTCTCTCCTGGAACAAAATATTTCCTGTTTAGAAATATTCAGCAATATATTGCAAATATCCATAACAATACCTTTGGCAATGACGAAAGGGGAGCACGGCACGTCTCCGACGTTATCTTCACTTGTACTTGCCTGCAATAATAAAAGTTATGAAGTTAATTATGCGATAAGTAGTCATTAAAACTCCTGTACCCTGGAGTTCAAACAAGCATACGAAGACAATTAAAAAGTTAGACAATATTTTATTGAACTACAGACATGCAGATGTGATATAAAATAAAAATAAATAAATAAATTCTCTCAATAATAAAAGGTAAATTAAAGCAGCGAACAATTTGAGGAGCAGGCCACTGTCAAATTATTCTCTTACCTTCTGGTAGCTCGAGATGCAGCACCACCTTAGGGCACTATGACACCTTAGGGCTTCCATGACACAAAACCATATAAATCCTTTTGGCTCTTCGTTTTCTCTACAGTCCTATTTTCGTCCTTGGTATCTCGTAGCACTAGCTCAGAGAAGGAACTCTCGGAACACTTTTCTGTGCTATTCCATGGGCACTTCATGAAGAATAGATTCATGTTTTTGTGCAGTGCGGCATACTTCATGAAACGTGGCACAGTAGTCTTGGTGGTGCCAGAGAGACTGCAGACATACATCGCTGAAATGAATAAAAAACTGCAATTACCGAAAGAAATAGAAAAGTCTGTTATAACGGTAAGCACTTCTGTAAGCCTAAAGAGAAAGGAAAGGAGTCTAATGCCTGACTGTAACAGACATTTTTGCCAATTCAGAGAGAATGAATCTTTAACATTAAATGCTATACCTAAATGAAACATATTCCTAATACTTTCAAAAACCTTTAAAGGCATGCGCATTTGCACGGACGTAGGCTAAGCATGCAGACGAATAACACCAGAGCACGTGGTGGGCTCAGATAACCTCCATTGCAGAAAGTGTTTATGGCAAGGAATCAACAATGCATGCGCAATGACGTTCGCAATGGACGTTCAATGCATGCGCAATGACGTTCGCAAAACACACAGACCATTCCGTCATATCCAGTCGTCGGAGCTGTTCGGGAGCCGCCGTTTTCTGCCAAGCTGCTCTTTTTGTGCCTACATGTCGATAGGGCGGAGGTATAGAACGGATGTCCTTCTAAAGCTGTCAGCCAAAACGTTGCGAATGCTTTTTTTTTTTCAAAACGCCCTAAACCTCACGCGCGGACAGAACGTGCGTCTCAAAGAGCTAAAAAAAATTTGCGTTCAGCGGCGAACACATCTCGTACACACATCTCGAACACACTTGGTTGCGTCATTCAAAATTTGTGTCGGTACTTTTGTTCGACGATGGAAGTCTAATAACTACTGCCGCCAAGCACTGGTGAACAAAACGGGCGAGAGCCAACGAAAGATTAATTCGCCCTTCAATACGCCACTAAAACAAAGTCCGCCTCTCCGAAAACCGGGATTCTTTAAAGGTAGTCACAATAGATGTCCACAATAGCCTTCACGCACGGCTAGAACAGCGGCGTCGGCGTTGGTGCTCACTGAGAGATCACATGTGACATGTGCCACGATTCACCGCCTGTACTACGAGCGCACTTGAGCCACTTTCCAGATGTGTTCACGGCTTCACGCCGTTGTGTGTAAACCACGGATACAACCGCGTATCTAACATGAGCTTCAGCAGGGAACACGCCAATCCGAAACGCGCCGAGTTTTCTCCTACCGAGGAGAAGACGTGCTCCACCGCAACGCAGGCGGAATGCGATGACGCATGGTAGCGCGTGTACACGTCAAGCCCGTGCCCCATTAGCTAGTCAATCGAGGTATCAGTTTACCGAGTGGATGTGCCCCACACGTCCATTCGGTAAACTAGGTTTACCTAGGTTATCTATCTTCCGCCAGGAACTTAAAGCTTCGTAAGGAAGGTCATCCAATGATACTACGCCAAGAAGCTATGCGTTCGCACATTCCCGCCAGCAATGTTCAAGATACACAGCATTATACAACCAAGCAGAACTTATCATGCAATGACCACTACAAAACACTAAACGCCGTACACCAAGCCACAACATCATTGCTCAGGGCCATGTTCACTATGCAGGAGAAAGCTACCTATTACACGTAGATAAACACACAAAAAAAGGAAACGTTTGCACTTTCATAAAAAAAAAGTATTATATGCTCTGTAACGTCGCTCGGTCAGCTGAGTTGAGTTATACGCACTTCATTAGTTTTAGAGGAAGTCGGTCCAAGCATCAAGAAAAAAATAGGTGCAGAAACACAGAATACACAGGTTGATGTAATAAAAGAAACAAAGCGGGTAAGGCGAACAAATACCTCTCATTATCGTACAGCGAAACCTCGTTAATGGCTGCCCGCAGAGAACGCACATGAAGGTGCGCTGCGAACGCTGTATATGCGCTCTGCAACCGTCCAAATACAAATTCGCATACCTTGACGTGCGCTGCTGCCGCTAACAGCAAGAAATAAATGGGGTAAAACAGCAGCGTTCCCTCAAGCACCCACTTACAAGGGCCTCTTCAGTATTTCTACCAAAGCATGGAAGGAATTCCGACTCTCGCACAACGTTGGTCGCGCGCGCTGGCCGACGCAAAGAAGAATTAGAAACTACGCGAGAGCGAATTTCGAAAGCGGGCAGGCATATCAACGAGTTCTTGTTGTAAGGAACTCTAGTTAGAAGCAAACCACTCACCTTTCAATGGCAGACGCACAATAAGCAGGAGCAGGACGGTGTCGTAGCCGCGCTTTACACTGCAGCCATGCGTAGCCGCGCTTTACACTGCAGCCATGCGTAGCCGCGCTTCGACGTGAACGGTAGCCATCTTGTAAATGTAGGGGCCCGCGAGGCATGAACGTAGAACCGCAGAAAAGGCTCTGACTATTAATACATCAAATAGCATTGTGGGAATAACCAGAAAAACATGAAATGTTATGTCATGGACATTGTAATCTTTGAAGTATTTAAAACTGTGGAGGTTCAATTTTGAGTGGTTTGTTTTGCTGAAGGTCACGAATAACAGGAAATTTCGGTTTCTCTTTTTAACAGATTTCCTTCATGGCACATTCGCAGAAAGTTTCTTTCGTGGTACAGAAATTTCATGTATTTTATCTGTAAATTTACAACTATTTTTTACAGTGTACAGCGTGGCCTATATAGAAACATCTGACGTGTTAATATTGTAGTGGCCATTGGCTTTTCGTAAAATAACTTATACCTACAAACACATGTTTTAAGAGTAACTGGCTCTTTTTACGTCACATATTTGAGGTGACATGGCATAGTTTTCTTTAGTACTCCACGTTGATAAAAACAATAATAGTTATGTTCTTGTTTCTAGTGAGGTATGCAGCTAGGAGTGCAACTTCGTTTATTAAAATTTATGTGTGGACGAAGTGACCATTTCTTTGCTTGTGAAGTATCTACGAGTTCCTTCAGGCTTTCCCATCACTAACTTGGGTATTGGTCGTAATCGTGCGAATGCGGGAGCTTCGTGCACGCAGAATACGCACTAACGGCTACGTGCATGGACTCCATGCTTCGGGAGGCCCTTTTTGCTTCTTTTTCAATGTGGCTCAAACTCTCTCCAGTGCTCGGCTTGGAAGGCCCAGCCTAGCGTTGTTCGAGAGCGAACAATGAGATAACCGGGGTGATGTTCGTGGCGAAGTGGCGTTTCGATTGCAGAAGCCGAATGTAGGTCTCACTTATCTCCAAGGAACACATAGGATGTATCTTATCTACAAGGAACAGGTGACATTTACACATCGTAATGCAACGATATGCTGAACCCGCGCCCACCGGCTTTGTTTATAGCATGGAAAGTCGTCTCGACCGTGTCCTCCGAGGAGTACGGTGGGTTAGACTCTCGGCCAGCTGCACGAGGTGCGTGTGTTCGACTCTGTTTTTGGTGTCGCGTAAAACCACGCGGGCGGCGCCTGCCTGATAGTGGCGTGGAGGATAGCAAAGACGCTTGTTTCTGCAACCCAAAAAAAGAGAGTACGGCGCAGAGTCGAGCTGACTGCCTGGAAAGACGTTGGCGCAACCGCATCGTGGGTCGGCAACACCAGAAATAAGGGAGAGGGTATGCGTTCGCAGAAACCGAGTTCCTAGGATCCCTCCGCAGACGGCGCTTGCGGCCTGAATGTCCAACGAGACGGAATGTACAACGAGACTGAATGTCCAATAGTGGACATTCAGTCTCGTTGGACATTTCGTCTCGTTGTACATTCCGTCTCGGTTGGACATTTAGTCTCGTTGGACATACAGTCTCGTTGTACATTCCGTCTCGGTTGGACATTTAGTCTCGTTGACATACAGTCTCGTTGTACATTCCGTCTCGGTTGGACATTTAGTCTCGTTGGACATACAGTCTCGTTGTACATTCCGTCTCGGTTGGACATTTAGTCTCGTTGGACATACAGTCTCGTTGTACATTCCGTCTCGGTTGGACATTCAGTCTCGTTGGACATACAGTCTCGTTGTACATTCCGTCTCGGTTGGACATTTAGTCTCGTTGGACATACAGTCTCGTTGTACATTCCGTCTCGGTTGGACATTTAGTCTCGTTGGACATACAGTCTCGTTGTACATTCCGTCTCGGTTGGACATTTAGTCTCGTTGGACATACAGTCTCGTTGTACATTCCGTCTCGGTTGGACATTTAGTCTCGTTGGACATACAGTCTCGTTGTACATTCCGTCTCGGTTGGACATTTAGTCTCGTTGGACATACAGTCTCGTTGTACATTCCGTCTCGGTTGGACATTCAGTCTCGTTGGACATACAGTCTCGTTGTACATTCCGTCTCGGTTGGACATTTAGTCTCGTTGGACATACAGTCTCGTTGTACATTCCGTCTCGGTTGGACATTCAGTCTCGTTGGACATACAGTCTCGTTGTACATTCCGTCTCGGTTGGACATTTAGTCTCGTTGGACATACAGTCTCGTTGTACATTCCGTCTCGGTGGACATTCAGTCTCGTTGGACATACAGTCTCGTTGACATTCAGTCTCGGTTGGACATTCCGTCTCGTTGGACATTCCGTCCCCGGTCACAAATTTCACTTTTCCGTTTTCGTTCCACACATCCCAATATTTGCTGTGAAAATTTTCCGAATGTGCCCTAACAGAGAGAAAGCGCAAAGGACACGAGGGAATAAAATAAGGACCCAAGACGCAAAAAGAAGTATTTAAAAATAAGAAAAAATATTTAAAGAACTCCCTTTTGCACCCGTTTGCTCGTGTTCATATAACTTGGTGCCTTTTCAACAAATCGAGTTGAAAGTTTGCGCTTTTCATGATTTTGTTATGTGCGTCATCCCTAAAAAATATGTACCTGTAACTTTAGCACAGTTTAACAATTATGCAAAACCAAATAGCCCGGTACCTCACCTTGTTGAGTAATCGATTAGCTTTCAGTTTTTTCTCCGTAATCCGTTAGTTTTTTTAAAAAGTAATTGTAATCGCTGACGCTCTTTCACTGTAATGCGTACAAGTCTGTTCCCGAACCAGTTTTCTTTTTTTTCACTTGAGCTTCACAGCACTAATATCGACGTCATTGGAAGAGTAATAGAAAAGCTCGTGTTCAGGCCGGTTCTGAAAAGTCCTCAAATGATTTTAAGCATCATAAAAACGGTTTTATTGTCGCCAACGATTACCTGTATGCTATGTGTTGTAATGAAAAATTATTCACGCGAAGCACTGCAAAACGCGAGCAAGATTGGCTACTTCAGCAATAAGCTCAGAAAAAATGAGCAGTTCGCAGCGGATGGCCTGATGCTCTCTTGACTGGCCCAGTGCAGCGGAGCTGTAGGTCACCGCTCATTGCACGTCACTCTAATGGGGTGTGACGTCCCTAAAACTTTCTTTACGCTTCCTACACAGTGACGTCGGTGTCAGTCGCGCTAGCGATGGGTCTCGATCGCGAGAATGAGCATTTATACAGACTTTGGAAGTGAATTAAAATATATTCTAAACGTTTGCTGCGTGCAATACTTCGTGCTGAGCGTCCTTGCTTACAGAGAAAGCCAACAGCAGGCTTTTATAGCCTCAAAATTTGGTGACACCACCTCTTTAACGGCATAGTCTTTCCTAGGCCGGCCTGCAGTTCTCTTGTAGCCGAAATGCCATGACATGTTTCCATCAAGGTAGTCAAAACAAACTGATATCCCACACTCAGCATGCTTCATAATCATTTCGTGGTTCTGGCGCGTAAAACCCAAGAATTTAATTTTAGAGGAAAATTTCCTCCCTAGCTTCTTCGACCCGCATTCTTTAAGAGGAAAGAAGAATTGTTCTAGGGGCTCGTAGAAAGCCGACAATCAAGCCAAGGAAAGCATAGGTACGTTATTTGTTGATGTTTTTTAACTGTAGTGTAACGAATATGACCTAAATTGAAAGGACTTAAATGGCACGAAAAAGCACACTTTCTTTCGGTGCGATTCGAACCCACAACTTTCGCATTACGCGTCTGATGCTCTAACAATTAAGCTACGACGGAGGGCGCTCCCTCGTCCACTTTGTTGGGTATTTACGCGAGCTTGATCCTTGGGAGTGTTAGCAAGCACAAATCGTCGCCGTAATTATAAGGTTGCGGGTTCGGATCCCACTGATGGAAGGGTGTTTTTTCGTCTACTTGGAATCCTTTGACTATTGGTTATAATTATTACATCGCAGTTAAAAAAAAGCAACAAATAATGTCCCCAATGTTTTATTTGGCTTAATTGGCTGTTGGCTTTCTAACAAATAACTGAGTCCCTCGAACTATTCTTCTTTCGCACTTTCATAGCAAGGGCTTCGTCCTGCCTCGTGACGCTTTCTGGCAAAAATAGTGTTTCACACTCGCCGCCTTAGCTACGAGTGGCGCTGGTAACGCTCTCAGGGATTAAACGCAGATAGATACCGCACAGAGTGGACGAGGGAGCGCCCCCTCTCGTAATCTTTTAAGGGGCTGTGATATCCGATTTATGATAAACAGGAACAGCAAAGTATGCAAACAAACAAAATAAAGCAATAAAAAAAATTAACATATTCAACATACATATGAAAACTAAAAATACAAAATAGAAATAAAACTAACAAAACTTGAAATTATGATAAATGCAGTAAAGCGAATACGGAAACAAAAATACGACGCCCGACGCCACAGTAAGTCAATATTTGCAAAACGCACAAAAAAAATGCGACCTTCCGTTAGGCTATCTTAACCCAATGAATCAGTTGTCTGAGAAATTTCAAACGAGGGCACGTTTATCTCTTCTAAATTGGACATTCCGTCTCGTTGTACATTCAGTCTCGTTGGACATTCCGTCTCGGTTGTACATTCCGTCTCGTTGGACATTCCGTCTCGTTGGACATTCCGTCTCGGTTGGACGTTCAGTCTCGTTGGACATTCAGTCTCGATGGACATTCCGTCTCGGTTGGACATTCCGTCTCGTTGGACATTCAGTCTCGCCGGTCACGTGACCCATTGGACATTCAGTCTCGTTGTACATTCCGTCTCGTTGGACATTCAGGCTCTGAATCCGCAGACGGCAGTGGATGATTCATTGTCCCGCCGTGTTCGGCTGCCGTGCCGAGACCCACTGACTGGAGTCCTCGTCCTGCGCGTTATTTTCTCGCGTCGCTTTTGTCGTCTGCGAGGCCACTGTTCCTGTGCCGATGGCGGCGGCGGGTTAACGACACCTTCAAGTTCGTTAGCGAAACAATGCCGCTGCGCTCGGTCGTTAAGCCTTGCACTTTTGCGCAATGTTTTTTTAGGCTACTGCGTCATCTCCGACATGCTTCAATCATTACACGTGTCGCGTCGCAACTTTTTTGTTGTTCCGACGCTGGCCCTTGGCGGGCGGCTGAACGTGCACGAAAAGAAGGATAAAGCCAGCCGCCTGTTGTTGCTCAGGTGCATGGTTTACGCATGAGAGCCTCTGTAGATGGTTATACACAACGTATTGGGGTTTAAGGACGTTTTCCATTTCCCCTTATAGTCATCTTTCTTGAGGAGGAGGAAAACAGAAAAAAGGAGAAGGCAGGGAGGTTAACCAGAAACGCTTCCGGTTGGCTACCCTACACTGGGGGATCGGGGAAGGGGGATAGAAAGACGAGAAATAGAGAGGAGGGAATAGAGAGAGAAGAGATGCAGTGAATTCACTACAGCGTGCGGAATTGCACCACAAGTCAGAGGCGTTCGCACAAGCCCGTCGTTCTCAAAAATCACAATAGAGACGCCCATTAATCTATCTATTCACGGTCGCCAGACGTTGTCACTTGATGTAAAGCTGTCGATTGCCACCTTATAATGCTGGCAGGGAACCGGCATGGGTGTCGTGATGTCACATCAGTACTAAGGCATATTCAGAGCAATTGTATACTATTTCTCTATGGATGTTAAGTTCTTTCGCCTAGAAGGAGAAGAGGTTGGCCTGGAGAGCATGCGTCTATCCAACTACTCCTCCGAGGCGCAAGGGGAAATGGGAATTATGGAGAGAGTTAGATGCAAGCAACTATGGTATCGTACGATGAATTACTGCGGTCATGTCGCGTTGCCTTCGTCACTTTCGTCTTTCACGACGTGTGCGCTAAGAATAAGCGTTCAGTGAAGGAGAAAACTCGGAGGTATGCTAAGTTCTAGGCAATCGAAACAGTATGGTAGCGCACATTTTGATGCGATCAATACTGCTCAGCCGCAAGAATAGTCGGCGCAGACTGCCTGGCTAGTGACACTGCTGAAGCTATACCAACGCTGTGTATTGCGATCAGTCGCCCAGCGACTCACTAAGATTTATGGAGCAACGGTTCCGACCTTCTGTACCCTTTCGCATGTTCGGGTATACATGACCGGGCTCGCGTTTATTACAGAGTAAAATATATATACACTAGAACAGGAAGCAAGAGGCAAAAACCAATCGCTTTTTGTTGGAGCCGTCAATTGGCTAACTGTCGGCATCCTCGTGTAATAATAAATCTGTCTCACCCTGAGACTGCAAGGTGATTAGCTTTCACCGCTAACTCGCGCATGGGTTTGCGCCTCCGCCCTTAAGTCACGGAACTTCGCGGTATCTTGCGGTGCACCGGCGCTAAATTGACCGGTTCCGTAAATGGGTAGCGTGCCCGAACAGTCGAGATAAAAGGGGTCCCGAAACCTGACCGCACCTGGAATGGATGCGGCGCATGTGTGAAAAAAAGAGAAAAACAAAAGAAAAAAAACATGCACGAGGAATCATGTAAACAGAACGCCCATCCCACGCGCCGCGGGCCCCTCTGATTACGGCCTTGAATTCAGTTAAAGGGGTGTGCCCACGCGGTGCAAGAACCGGCCTCTAACGTAATCTTCCGCGCGTATCTCCTTGCTCGTTTGTCTACTGTGCACGGCAGCTGCCATGCGGAGGTAGTTGTGGCTTGCACGCTACAAAAGACGCTATTGCCCTGCGTGTGTGCCAAGGCAACGCATTCCGCTGAAGAAAAACGTTTTATGCGGGAGAAGGAAAACGAGGAAAGAAGTGTAGCGTTTGCAAGGAAGAAGCCTCACAGCCTTTAAAGGAGTTGTACGTGTATTTCCCTAATATCGTGCAACGGTTGCATGGGTTCGCTATGGCGTCTATCACTGACATAATGCCGCATTTTCAAGTTCGCGGATGTTATGCGATAGCTCCCTCTCCCTCCCTCTATTTCTTATCGACCAGGAACTATTGTTAGTTTATCAAAGTGCTTTTATTGATACCTTTGATCGCTCATATTGGTCTTGCAGATAAAGTAGAAAGGTGTGAAACAAAATATTCGGCACAAGCGAAACAGCAGCGATTGAATACATGCAATGCGACAACAGCGAAGACAACCACCATGGCGTTAATGTGTGACAGTGGACAACCATATTTAATAAGTTTTGCGCTCAGCGTTGTGTCGCTGTCAAGCTCTTATATATTTGTCGGGAATGTTCACTGTTGGCATTGCCGCACAACCCGAAAAGGTAACGAGTGCAGTACACTGGAATACCTACAATGTTACAGCATTGCACCTAGGAACAATGTATAGCCCCACGCTCGTTGCCGCTGGGGCCTAACTTGTGCTGCTTACAGCGCTGCATGGTCGGTGCTGCGGCACAGCGTTTCGCACTGAGCCGTTGGGCGAAGAACAAGGAGAAGCCGCCGGTTCGGCAGCATCGTTCGTAATTGGCGTCTCGGGAAGGCAAGCGAGCGGTGTTCTACGCGCCGGAAACGCACGCCCGCTCGTATGTAAAACAGCTTGCGAGAGGTTCCGGCTGGCCCCGGCTGCGATATCGGCGCCGCATTCATTCAGACCGCGTGGGGGGCGGGCCTGCCGAAGTTAAAAGGTCACGAACGGCGAGGGGAGGAGGGAGGGCCCGCTGGTATGTCGCCTCGAGCGGTTTTTTGTGCCACGCGCTCCATCCATCCGTTGCTAGTGGTTACCGGCGTCCACCCGCGTACACCCCGTATTTTACTCGTGTTGAGACGTATACGTTCTTGGGAGAGGAATCTATTACGTTGGGCGCATGACGCGTCTGCCAGTGGAGCGTTCACAACAAGCACAGCGCGCGATCTTTCTCCGCTGGATGAACACGAACTTGATTTGACTGAACGTTCTTGCCGATGTCTTGACGCGACGGCTGGTCTGTGTCACTCAGATGAATTGCATGAGCACACTAACCGTGACGAGCCTTGTAAAGCATGTCGGCGGGAGTTATGTGCGAGTCCTTGCCTCGTGTGACTGACCCATATCTTTTTTATTTAAGCCTATCGTTGCTTTACTCGTGCATTAAGTAACAACGATGATCGAGAGTTCCGTAATAAATTTTGATATGCCGCAGGCGATGCCCGCTGCGCTTAACGCATTACCTTCGCTTAAATTTACAGCCGCGCCATCGCGCATATGCGTCCTCGCTTCTGCTTTTATATGGCGCGAATGCGTGCTTCTTAACTCTCGTCGACGAGCATTCCACTGACCAGAGGTGTACTAATAAGTTTTCGCATGAAGTTCGAATTAAATGCAACAAGATTGAAACATCGACGCTTACTTACTCTAGCGAAGTCTGGGCTACCCTATCTCGCAGCGCTTTTCCTGCAGGCTAAATGGCTCGTATATACTGCCACAACGCTCAGAAGACAATATCGAAATATATTAAGCAGAGTAATGTCGCCTAAGTGTGGATGCTGAAATGTGGAGACCGAAGTTTAAGCGAAATGAATAATGGAGACAGCAGCGTCAAAGGAGCTACGTTGTACAATGAGGTGCTTTGTGATGCAAGGGTAAAGCGGTGCATCTGAAAGTCTGCATGTGAAGTACCATCTGGTGCTTCGTGGGCATTGCGAACGAGCA
The DNA here is from genome assembly GCF_013339695.2 of Rhipicephalus sanguineus. Classification (NCBI taxonomy): domain Eukaryota; kingdom Metazoa; phylum Arthropoda; class Arachnida; order Ixodida; family Ixodidae; genus Rhipicephalus; species Rhipicephalus sanguineus. The sequence continues at coordinate 3,954 of NW_023615204.1, read as the reverse complement.
TCGCATAAACATGCGCAAGGCACTGAAAAGCGTCTCTCATCTTCTGCGTCAGTTGCTCCGAGAAACAGGCCTGGGTGCGATAGAGCTGTCGGCGGCGCGTCTGGCCCGGTTTCGAGCTCGAGGTGTCGGGTTTCGGCGCTTCCCGGAGGGTCCCGCCGGCGTGGCCTCGATTGCGACCCGTCGTCAGCAGTACTTCTCTTGCGCCTCCGCAACAGCCGTCGCTTAGTCGTCGCACAGTGTTCTTTCTTTCGATGGTAAGGACCAACCTACTGCGAAGTGAACCGTGGCAGGCTTGATCGAGTCAGGCTTGATCGAGTAACTTTTTGAATGAAGTATACGTGCGGAGGTGTGAGATGCACCGCTCATTACTGCAGAATCACATGACCTTAATTGCTTTAGACAAATATATAATATATATATATATATATATATATAATATATATATATATATATATATATTTATATTATATATGCCCTTTTAGAAATTTCGTTCGGCTTACTTGCGAATCAACCGATAAATAGAAAAATGAAACGTGAGACCAAACCCTCTTTTTCTATTATTGCTGAGTATCGGGCCTTCAGCGCAGCGCCGGTAAGTGTGGCTCGGGGCTTTCAGAGTATTGCGTAGTGCCAAGGTTGTGGGTTCGATCCCCACCGGCTGCTAGTTGTTTTTCGTCCTACTTTAATTTCTCTTTATTTCGTTATTACTACAATTTGATTAAATACTGAACATAACGCACACTATGTTTTCCTTGATTTCAATATACGTTGACTTGATATTGTGTCTAAAAAGAAAGCAAAAAAAAAAACAGGCCTTTCGATTATATCCCTTTCTTTCTTTCATTGCTGCTTTTAGAGCATTTATATTGTATCAAAAGTTCTCGAACGATTTTAAGTCGAGCCACTGGCTTCTTTTCAAGGCAGTGAAGCAACCGTATATTGTGAATACTTAGTTATACGGGGTCGATCCATGAGGCCACGGGCGCGATTACCGGCAGCGGTGGTCGTATTTCAATCGGGACTAATGTGATATCGTCGATCTGAATTAATCCTGCAGTCACGAGTACAGGATGTTGAAGTCCGTGACATATGTCGTGGTCTTTAGCATCCTCTACTCGAGAAGCATGACGTCCAAGCCAAACAGTTGAGCGTTAACACTCCCTCAGACATCTGAGGGATGCCACTCCCTCAGCTGTCTGGCTTTGAAGCACGGGTCGTGGGAGCGACTCCCGGTCGCGGCGGTCGTATTTTGATGGCGAGGTTGAGAACTGCTCGTGCAAATAGTTATAAGTGCTCATTAAAAAAAAAAAAAAACTAAAACCCCGAAGCTGTTTACGCCCCCCGGTATACGTCATCCCCTGGTGCTAAGGCAGCTCCACAAGGGAGCTGTGCGCCGCAGACTCTATAAGGGGTGAACCCCGCATCGTGATGACGCGGGGTTCAAATGAAGACGCAGCTCTCCGATACGACGTACTTCGTAACGTGATGGGCAGTTTTGTCATCTTAAATCTCATGTTATAAATTAAAACATCTGACAGTGTATAGCTGTTGCGCCATATTTAAGGTTTATAGCGTAGGTATGCGTGGTTTGCTTTAGTGTTATTTATCACGCTTCCGTGGTTGGTACGCTTGACCTTTTGATATTGCAGAAAAGTTAATTTGCCAATTAAGGTTAATTTATATCTTATTAGTGTCCTGTTAAACGTCGACTAACAAACCAGTCAATCCAGTAATGGTGCAGCTGTAGGGAGCCGACGCCGACGTATGTGTACCAGACAGCTGCGGATATTGGCAGCCCTCAGTATCCATACTTGCGACCGTTGAGTAAGTTGCTGTTGCAATGCGATGTTTAAGACCAACTGCTTGATCGAATCCTCAGAGCCGGACTAATCTTCCCACGTTTGTATCATGGAGCGTTTGGTGCCGTATTTTAATTTTTTTTTCTGAATGGGTATTTTCTATATTTACTAGATGCCTTTTTCTTATTGCATAAAGCACTTGCTTCGCTGATTTCATTAATTTTTCCTTTACTTTTGTAGGAACAGCTTTTCTCTTCAGTATTGAGAGCTAAACTTGCAGCGTAGCCTACAAGACTGTAGGAGCCATTGCTTGAACGTTGGGCTGTGCTTGCTCATCGTTCAACCGCAAACGCACAGTACATGTGCGGCTCTACAAAACTTCGGAAGCTATCAGCGAGAAATAAATAGCTGTAGGAAGTTTCCAGGGTAGGTATCCGCTGCCTATGCGTCTTCGCACAAACGGATCCTGGACATTCTCACTGTCGGCGCTGCGCCGCTCACCGCACTGTCCAAACAGGAAGCTCGAGGCACATGTATCATCACAGGGGCTGCTTGCCTTATAGTAGCCGCGATTGCAAGGACTGTAGAAATCGGGGCTGCACCTATCGTCAAAAATCATCAGTTACTGATCTTCCGCTTGAATTTTCAATTATAGTTGATGGTATGATCTCGAAATTATAAGAAACGTGTAGAGTTATTCGTGGTTTTTCCTGTGCAGCAAACATTCGCCTTGAAAACGCAGTGCTTCTTTATTTTTTTTTTGTTAAAATGCAACGTGTGAACTACAGAGGTGGCGCTGCAAGGAAACAGGCGCGCAGCTACCACAGCCTTTAGTCAATAAATGCTTCAACAGCGCTGCGTTCACACACACTTGTGGGAAAAGAAGTCGCACGGTCCCTCATGCATTTGCCTAAGACGACTAGAAAGCGAAAGCCATAGTTTTTTTTTCTCCGTGGATTGTATTGATCCCGCCCCAAGCTTTCCGCACCAAACGTGGTTTTGCACTGCCTCCGGGATCGGCCCAATTTGACCATTGACCGATATCGTGTGGCGTCACGTGATGGGGCGGTCATCGTGACGCCGCAATGACGTCAGAAATTTAGTAACATGTGACACGAGACGTCACAGGATGACGTAATCGCACGATGATGATTTTTTGCATCACTCGTGTTGACGCCGGGGGCCGCGGTGCCGACGGTCAATAGATCTACGAGGTTCCGCTTGCCTGCTGCTAACTGCGTGCCACAATAGAGGTGAACCTGCGCGCATATACATAGCATGATTCGAGTTTTGTTCTTTACTTTGTTTTCAACCCATGACCCTTCTGAAGCTGATCGTGCAGGACGACCAGCCGCTCGCGGTCCTGGTTTGTTCGGCTATCGTGCAGAGCTTTCTCCTATAGTATACCTGTCGAATGGGCGCTATGTCATTTGTCTGACGTAATGGTCGCGTATACCTCTCATCTCACTCGAATACGTAGCCTCCTCGACGAACGCCTCCGCCTTCAATTTTGTTCATCGACACCCATCGGCATCATGTACGAACGCACGAATGAGAAGCCCTGCGGTCTTGCTAGAAAATTTACGACGCGTGGCGGCCCAGTTCGTTCAGGTTATCTCCGAGCTCCGCGATGCATAAATCAACGTCCTGTTGCAAAGATGGCTCGCCCGCTTTCGGGGATGTGCTATACGAAAGACCGCCGCAGATGGTCCGCGCACGGCGCTGCGCCGCGTCTCGTAACCGCGCGCGTGTTGGCGTACGCGCACGCGCCGCGTGTTCTCGCAGCTGCCAGGGTACACACGAGGGCGGGGTGCGTCGTGCAAGCCGCAGCTGCGAATTTCATGTCGACTCACGGGGTTATTACTCGTCCTTATGCGCCGCCGCCACCTTCGAAGGCTTCGCTCTGTATCGCGGGTTGCCTGCAAGAATGCACGTGCGCCACCCTGGTGTGTGTGTTAGCTTGCTGCCGCGGTGACTCCCGTCGCGTTCCTCGACTCCGCGAAGAAGCCACGCGGCGGGACACAAAAGAAAAGTGAAAGGAAAGCCTCAGCGGGCGTATGCTCCCTGACCCCTGGGTTGCCATTTGCAGAGACCGCGAGCTGCCCTTCGTCGTGTAGTGCGATACGTCGCCCTGCAACGCGCCCCCTCGTTTCTT
>NW_023615203.1:0-40001 GCF_013339695.2 Rhipicephalus sanguineus | reverse complement strand
CTTGCTCTTAAGAGTGATTGGGCATTCAAGGCATGCCTTGTGTATATTGAGTTTTCACTACATGTGTGGCACTAGCTGTTTGACTTCCGTAGTTGTGCCTCAGTATTAACAAAAAAGCATCATACGGACCATTCTAATTTTTCTAACGGATGTTTTACGAGACAGCCTTAGTAGTTCAATGTGTACAAATGTTTGAGAGGTTCACATGTTAATTTTATGTCATATGGAAAGAACCACCATGTGCATGTCTTGGCCTTGTGCCTTGCCATGTTTTAGGCTCATATTGGTCAACCCTCAGGGGCTGAAATCTGGTGCAGCTCTTCATTAAGGCGTATCTCTTAAATTGTACGTTGGCAAATGCCTTTTCTTTATTTGATAGTTTGCCATTTTATTACCTGTCATACCAATGGTAAGGGTTTTGTTTTTGAAGTATACAACACTGCGAGGTTATTGTAGCAGACAACACTGCAGAAACGATACAAGTAGTGCTGTCATAGAACTCTGTTCGTAATTTTTGCACTGCAGTTGTTCTTGATCTTTAACACACCCCTACAGGATAACTACTTCATATTCTTATATTCTGACTACAAGCTGTGGACAGCAAGCTTCTGTGAAATTGTGTCTTGCTTAGAGACCCTCTGTGCCGTGTCTTGGTCACAAGCAGATTTGATGTGCTGTGGTGGTTGGTCGCAACGTGAGACTTATATCCCTGTCACACGAGGCAACTTAAGTGCACTTTGAGGGAGTGTACTTCGCCGCTAGTGCCATTCGCACGCTGTCACACGGGAACGTTTAGTGACACTCGCTGCAAAGCGCACTTGCCGGCGATGCGTTCGCCAAACTCACTTCGCCGAGACGGAGTGTTTAGCCTCGATAGCAGTGGCTCGAAAATAAATAAATTATATCCGAAGCCGAGTTCATAGCATTTTGCACTATCGTTTTCTTTATTAGGAAATTTTTATGCATTAAAACAATACTATAATACAAAAAACTACTTTGCTATTCTCGTTTGTCGGGCAGTTTACAGCCCCGACCGCCAGGGGCATGCCCAGCGCACGCCGTGCAATGGCTGCAGCCGCCGCTTTTGTACGTAAATTTATTTTAAGGGCTGGTTATAGCTGTAACACAGTATTAGTAAGAAACATGGCCTGAAGTAACAAATACTTGTTGTGCTACTTAAGTACCATCGCCATTACAATCATTTCCAAAGTGCACTCCCTTTTCTCGTGTGCAGCGCCCTGCCAAAGTTCCATTCTGGGGGCGTAAGTGCCACTCGCTGAAATGACACTAAACTTGCCAGTGTGACCGGGGGTATTAATGTTAAAGTGTCGCATATCAAAGTAGTGTCCATCTTTGATATGGGTAGAACTATTTTTGGTTGCAAATGCAAGCAGCAGAGAGTCTCTCTAGTCTTGTTACCTGCTTGCTGCATTTGTATTGGAATAAGGAAGTGTGGCACCTTCTACTTGCTTATCCACATTAAGTGATGTGGTAGCTGATAGCTAAAGAGCTGCACAGCAACTGCTAAGCTAGAGCGCTAGGCCTGTAGTTAGCGTTAACTATCCAGGCAAACCTTTGTACGATGTTAGGATGGAAGTGTGGGTATGCTGGTCTTGCATGTTTAGATAAAAGGCACAAGAAGGGAAACACACATAAGCTCAGCACACCACATGGCACATTATGGTGTGTCAGACTTGTGTACGATAAAATTACGAGCAAGCGCACCCCTTCAACTTGAAATTGCTGGCACCAAGAGGGGTGGGGGGTGCTTTCTTGGAGCAGCTGCAATGTTAAGAAAAAAATGGGAGTGCACATCGACTTCCTCAGAAGTGTTCTGACTCTGTTCATGGCATGTCACATTCGGTGATTCAAAAATGCTAAGGCAACACGATCAGGCCGCGGGAAGCGTTGGCATCGAAGCACCTTTGATGATGAGCCCATGCCAGGCTGCAACAGCTCTGGTCAACAGACACAGATCTTGGAGACCTTACTTTTGCTAACTAGTGTGTCACAGACGCCATCACTCCGCAAATACAGATCTCGAAGGCCATGCTTTTGCTTGCGGGAACCTGAATACATCATAGATGTCATGTGCCCAGTTCTGGGTGCGATAATTATGCGAGGGAGAAAAAAAGAATGAAATTTTGACGACAAATTTTGGGCGGAGCGCAAAAGGGAGGGGAGTGTTGACTCGGAATTTCATGGTGGGTTGCTTTTCTTGTGCCTCTTCCCTAGATTTAGTGCAATGGTCTCATAGTGTTGGCTGTTCCTTACAGAGGGCTTCGGTTCAGGGTGGGAGTGATGGGCGTCGCATGGGATTGGAGAGCTCCGGTGGCGCCCGAGAGCCTGTCGGGCAGAGCATCGAAGAGTACCTGTCTATGGCCAAGGCGGTGAGCCTTTTTGCCCGCGCATGAACAAGTGGGGTCCCGAAGGAGGCGGAGGGCCGAGTGCTTGCAGACGGCACTGCGTGACTCTCGGACTTCGTGGCTTCGCACATGGTTGCCAACAAGACGCAGGCTGCCGCGTGGCCCAGCCCCCACCACCAACGTGGCATCGCTGAGGCGGGCCTGTTCGCTCGTGCCCTAGACGAATGTGGCAAGAACTTCGGTGCCATCAAGAAGGACTTTGTGAGTGGCCATATACAGGGTGCTTCAAGAAATGTGTTCAACCTTCTCAAAAAGTCAGGAAAATGCGATATTTGATTGCTGCCTTCAGAATTGGTTTTTCTGTAGTGGCAGGGAATTTAAGATGGTTAAAGAAATTATTTGGGACTGTAATTAAAGAAGTTAAATTAATTAACTTTTTTAATTAGTGGAGTTAGGTGGTTGTGTCAAATGGGAGAATTGAAGTTCTTGATGCCAGAAACCCAACCCAACTTTGAGATTTCGAAAAAGTGGCATCTAGTAATAATTACGAAGTAATGAAATTCACCAAATTCAATGGCGAAACCTAAACAGAAACATGGACGAACGCAACTGCCATATTCTTACTGAGACGTCCAAATGATTGTGAATGACTTTTCTGTAGCGCTAGGCATCTTAAGATGGTTAGAGAATGACTCGAGACAGCAATAAGAAAGTTAAATTAACTTTTTAATTAGTGGAGTAGGTGGACTGTGTCAATTGGGGAATTGAAGTTCTTTGTGCCAGAAACCATCCCAACATTGAGATTCGAAAAAGTGGCCTCTAGTAATAATTACGAAGTAATGAAATTCAACCGAATTCGATGGCTTTCGCTGTTGAAAGCCGTTTGCATTTCGTTGATTCATTGCGCCACAACAATTATAGAGGCGCTTTTTCGAAATCTCAAAGCTCAGATGGGTTCCTCGCATGCAGAACTTCAATTCTCCCCATTTGACACAATCACCTCCTAACTGCACTAATTAAAAAAGTTAATGTAACTTTCTTAATTACTGTCCTAAATGATGCCTTAACTACCTTAAGATTCCTGCCGCTACAGAAAAAGCAATTCTGAAAGCCCTGATCAAATATCGCATTTTCCTGATTTTTTGAGAAGGTTGGACACATTTCCTGAAACCCTGTATGTGTTCTGCATTTGTTTAGGACATGATATTCCGCCATTAACTGCCCGGCATTTCATATAATGGGAGCATTATATGCATAGTGCATTTGCAGACAGTCAGTTCAGAATGTGTCCCAAATGCATTGTCTGCAAATTTCCTCAAAAGCTGTGTTTTGCACACTTGCCTCTTGGTGGTCGTGTAAGATGAAGTGCTTGCTTGCGCGTCTATTCTGTAAATACATTCAACATAATTCTGCTTTGCACAATGCTGTCAATAGAAAGGACAAGGGCTAGAATCCCTGCCCCACTGTTTCCTTCAACTGAAAAGCTATCCACGATTATAGACTGAATTCATTATAGACATGTTGCACACTGCTGGAATGAACCTTGCATAAACAGCCTATAAATTTGGACCACAAGAATGGTTCATTCTGTGGGCCTCCCTCAAAGTTACACTGGCTTCCTAACCGTGCCTCCGATTTCGTGTTGCCCCACCACGGTGGCTAGCTTATGGCGCTCAACTGCTGACCCAAAGGTCGCGGGATCGAATCCCGGCTGCAGCGGCTGCATTTTCGAGGGAGGCGAAAATGTTTTAAGCCCGTGTACTTTGATTTAGGTGCACGTTAAAGAACCCCAGGTGGTCGAAATTTCCGGAGCCCTCCACTACGGTGTCTCTCATAATCATATCGTGGTTTTGGGACGTTAAACCCCAGATATTATTATTATTATTATCCGATTTCGTGTTATATTGACAATGGATGTTTTACGTTTACATCTATATTTTCATCCTGTTGTTGTAGCTGAGAATGCCTTTGTGTTCCTAGCTGCCCTGGAAACCGGTGAAGAGCCTGATTGAGTTCTACTACCAGGGACGCCATCCCAAGCAGGAACCACAAGAGGATGGAGAGGAAGATGAAGGTGCTGCTGGCTGCAGTGGAGGAGGCCACTGTTCCACTGCCAACTGTGTCAAGGTACGCCACTCGCTCGGCACGAACTTGCAGTGCTAGTACTATGTCTATGCAACATCACCTGTGATTGCTTTCTAGATTCACAGCCTCTATACTAATCGGCATATGGCTGACAGGCGATTGCAGGGCCAACACTGCCTTGAGCAGTACAGTGTCAATGCTGCCATTGGTGCAGAATATTGCGAAATGTTCAAACTAGATAACCGTGCAAGTTAAATCTTCATTCTCCGCATGCAAAAAAGGCTGACTTATTTGACCAATTTGAGTTTAATCGCAGCAATGTAGAATGGGTAATAACAGACAGGCTCTTTGAGTTGTTTCTGCACTGGAAGCAAAGCAGCAGTAAGAGCGACTGCTCAGCCACTTGCAACAGTTCTGTCCATGCATGCATACTAATCTGCGCTGTAGCGAAACGCGTTGTGGGGTTAGTTGGTAATACATATTTTTCTTTTTGAAGAGCACACAGAAAGACATGACGGGACCGGCGCTGTACTCCAACTGAATTCATTGAAAATAAACATACGCTGCACACGACGTGAAATATCCCAGGCGCATGCGCACTCAAAGCAGAAGATAAAAGAAAATGCAAACTGCTTATAATTGCCTATCTAGTAATCTATTCGCTTGTGCACACCCATGCCACCGAGGTGTTGTGGAGTTGTATGATCAAGCAAACCCTGCGAGTGCCAAGAAGCCGCCTAAGGAAGCGGAAGCTAGACGTGAAGCGCTGGTACTAGGATACACCACCCTACCTAAAGATATCGTAGATGTCTTGGCAGAAGGATCGAAATACAGTCAACTGCCGATTTTTCGGACATGCTCGAAAATTCGGACGCTCTCGCGGCACCGTCACCAGCCCCATAGACTTCAATGTACTAGAACGTCCAAAATTTCGGACGCTGAAGCTATTGCGCGTCCGATTTTTCGGACTTTCTGCCCAAATTGCAGGTCCGAAAGGCATTATTTGAAGCCCCCACCTCTGCCGCGTCTATCATCTCGTAGGTTCGAACCAGCGCTTTCGCGAGTCGATCTGTTTGAGACAGTAGCAGAGTCCGAAAGTCAGCTTTGCCGCAATGCCGACGTGTTATGGGGTGAAGCAGACACAAATTCAAAGGGGCCGCTATCGCGGCGCCATGCGGCGATGTTACGAATAAGCAGCGGAAATGCACGGAGGCGTGATGGCAGCAGCTGTCAAACAGGCCAGTACAGCTTAATCGCTGATAACCCTTACGATAAGCATCTACAGTTAACTGCTCGGCAGTACACGTGGCCTAGCGCAGTTGCATGCGTACTGCACGCATTTAATAGGCAAGAACCCAAATGCGCCGCGCCGCCATTCTTGCTGCCTCTTTCTGCGAGACCGCTAAGTGCGCCGCGTAGACGCGTTGCCTTCGCGGACGAAACCAGCTCGCCATTGCCGCGCCCGTGTGCGGTCAGGAACTAAGTGCGCATCACGAACCCTTTCATGATAAATGCGTGCGTACGATACAGCAACAGTAAAGTGACGGCGTCAGCTTAGTTGGCGATGTGCTGCACACAACTAGAAACGATCGGCTTGACACGGTAGCGAATGCTGCGTATCGGCGGCGATTCGGTGATGTGTGTGCGCATGTTTACATGCGCACACGCATCGGGGAAGCCGGTCGAGTCGTCCGCTCTTCCGCCACAGTCTTTGTGTTCCGCGTCATCGTTTACAAACGCTTCATGCGAGATAGCCGTAATATATTCCGCGCTTTGCTGTTATCAGCGGCGCTCATCACGAGATGCAAAAGTGGCGGTTGGCACGTACGTAGTTAAGCGGGGTTCGCGGCAGGTACCGAATGTATTTGCGAGAGCCTGGGCGCGCACCAAAATGCCTGATAATTGTACTGGGAGGCATTAAAGCTATTTCGGACGTGGCTGTGGCGATTTGACCACTTGAGCAGAATAAAAAAGCATGAATTTGTTTTTTCGGACTGCCCGATTTTTCGGACGATTTCGCGGGCTCTAGGAGTCCGAAAAATCGGCAGTTGACTGTACTGCTTTGAACCGCCCGTAGCAGAAAAGAGGACGAGAAGAAGGGTGCATTGGCAAAGACCACGCTTAAGAAGCACAACTAAAGAGGGAAAGCCATGACAGACAAGGGGTTTCTGCAAGGACCACGCTCGGTCCCTTCTACAAGCGATAAAGAGGGAAGCTTTGTGGTATCCAATCTGACTTTACAACGAAAAGGCGGTCCGGTACAAGCACATTTCAACGAACTTGCTCAAGGTTAAGCCTTCTGCGACTAGAATCAAGGGTAAAGCCCTCTGTAAATCCATGGAACTGCAGAACCTCGCCAGAGCAATTGTGGATCTCCCGATGAATACTTTGTCGGTTGTTCTTCGCTAAGACCCATAAACCTGATGCTCCTTTCAGGACAATAGTGAGCAAGAAAGGCTCGTGGCAGCAGCCACGTAAGCAAGTTCTGCTTAAAGCACTTAAAAAGCCTCCATGCCAATGACCCATTTACTACCAAAAATCCCCAGACACCCAGGAATGCCTTCAGAACAGGATGGCACAGTTCTGTCCTCCCATTCTGAGTTGTTCGGATGTAGTACTAGACACACCATTTTTATCCCCACCCTCTTACCAACTGGCCCCATTTGCAACGTTAGTTGTCTGCAGCGGTGTAGTAGTGTGGGCAAGATCACATTGTTGGGATTGACAGCATGCTGCTTGAATGAGTACCACATGCGATGTGTTTGTTACAGTTTGGGGACAGGTCCAGCGCCGGCCGAGAGGTCTGCGGGGTTCTGTCTGGAATGTGCAGAAGGAGCCCGAGGTGAAACCCGAGCCTCCGGACGAGGACGACGAGGAGCTGCCGGCAACAGAGGAGGCGCCCGTGACTTCCCCCATGGACGGAAGGAGGTGGCAGTGAAGAGGACCCGCACGGCCCCGTCGGGCCCGAGGTGAAGCCCATGAGTGCCAAGCCCCTGAAAGCGCCCGAAGACGCCGCCTCAGTGGCACCAGTCGGTTCGCTCAAGTTTTTTTCGGGTGAGTGAGGCTGCTGGTTGTGCCATGCACCATAGTCAACAAGACGAGGCCCTTGTCTATTTTGTCTTTTCTCTCGCTTCTAGCTTTTTTATTTGAATTCAGCGTTACTCCCTATGACAATGCCTTTTATTGGCAGTGCAAAGGTATTTGCATTGGCTCTCTGTGGCTCTCATCTTCTGTGATTGCTTTTAGCAAGTGTTGGGCCGCGCCCTAGTGAAGGTGTTACGTATGGCACTCGTCTCTTGCAGTCTCTTTCTCGTGGTGTCTAAATATGCACCATAGTGTCCTACAATGTTTGCGAGAGGGGGAAACCGTGGCCTGCGATCATTCAGCCACCATCGGAATGAAGGGTAGAACTATATTTGCCTAGTCTTCATGCTTGCCGCTCGAATGCACTTGTGGCTTTGTTTACTGTTGTTTTGGCTTTTGTTTTGGATAATATTATATGAACTTGCAATACGTGAAAATCCAATCGGTAACGCCCGTCGAACTTTTCAGCTATGAGAAAGCACCGCGTCTGTGATATATCCCCTCGCTCTAAACTCTTTCTATGACACATTTGAAACGTAGGCGGAATTTATGAATGTTGAAGGACTGTGGCAAACATTTAAAGGAAAAATGTTGGAACTGCGCGAAAAGCATGTGCCATCGTGGGTTCTCACTACTCGGCGCAGCAAACGTAAACCATGGTATTCACGTGCATGAACGTTAGGGCCAGGCAGCCGTGTGCGTGTTTACTCTGTTTATAAGAAAAACCCTTCATTACGTATTAGAGATGAACTCAAGCAAAAACAGTAGAGATGAAAGCGGCTCTGAAAATAGCTAAAGGTAAATGCTTTCATACATTTCACCTGTGCATAAAGAAACGTCCCAAGGAACTGTGGAATTCTTTAAGACAAACAGCAAAGATATCTTATCGATTACGGCCCTTGATAGCAACGGTGCCACCATCCATAATGATGTCGAAAGGGCTGAATGCTTTATCTCATTTTTTCAGTTCAGTGTACACCCCTCGGGTTAACATGACTGACTCTTTCGTACGGCCCACTGAGGTGGTGGCAGAACAAATGAGCGATATTGTGATTGACCAGCATGGAATAGAGACCATTATCAAATCCATGAATGCCTCTAAAGCTACTGGGCCCGATGGTTTGTCACCTGCATTGCTTTCTCTGCTGCCGCGCAAACTATCTAAATACTTGTGCGTCATTTTCACTAAGTCTTAGAAGAATCTTTGTTACCGATGACTGGAGACTTGCTAATGTAGTGCCTGTTAACAAGAGTGGACTGCGAAGTAGTGTTTTAAACTATAAGCCCATTTCACTTACAAGTGTTGCGCGCAAAATACTTGAACATGTTCTATTTACCATGTTACGACTCACATGAACATGCATTCCTTACTTAATCCTCAGCAGCACGGTTTCGTAGTCGTTTTTCCTCGCACAACACAATTACTTGACACACAACTTATCCTGTGCTTTAGATAAGGGTTTCTCTGTTGACTGCTTGTTCCTAGATTTTAAAAAAAGCCTTTGATGTTGTACCCCCCTCTTTATCAATTGAAAAACTAAAAAGTCATAATCTGAACGTACGGTTCGTGTGAACTGGATAAACTAGTGTTTAATAGAGCTGTGCCGAATAGCAATATTTTGGCTGTGCGAAGCGAATTCGATTATTGAAGTGTGAGTGCGAATCGAATCGAATATTTTCGAATATTTACTAGAATATTTCTAGAATATTTTTCGAATACTTCGAAGCGAAATTGCAGAAAAAAAAAAGTTAGAGAGGATTCGTAAGCATATTCTTATGAGATAGCAAACAGGAAAGTGTTTCTTTTTGCTAGGTTGATGAAGCACTGACAGGGTGGTGTTTCATAGTTGTCTTATCAGAATGAGGCAATGTAGAGGCCGAATTCTATTTATGTACATGATTTGGTGCAACCAAAAGTGTTGCCGACAACACTTACATGTGATAGGCAAAGATGACATTTCCTCAGCCTCCCTCCTCTTTCAACTTCTGTGGAAGCCCAACTGATGTGGTGGAGAAGGGTGTGCTCCCTTCAAGTCCGGAGTTCCAAATCTGCCTCGTAGACGTCGATATATACGAAAATATGAAATTTTGTATGCTAAAAAGCTTCGGCGTCGATTTTTCGGGCTTCCTGCCCAAATTTCAGGCCCCATAAAGCATTATTTAGCCCCCAACTCTGCCAATCTTTCATCTCCATGTTGGACCAGCGTTTTCTTGAGTTAATACGTTTGCGAACCCGTAGCGGAGCTTGAAAGGCAGCTTTGCCGCAATACGGGGATGTGATGAGGTGAAGCATATGAAAATCTAGGGACCACTTCCAATTGGACGGTGACTGTGCCTTGGCAAAGTTCGACCGTAACGGAGCTTGAAAGGCAGCTTTGCCGCAATACAGGGTTGTGATGAGGTGAAGCACATGAAAATCTAGGGACAACTTTCAATCGGACATTGTGTCTTAGCAAAGTTCGACCGTAACGGAGCTTGAAAGGCAGCTTTGCCGCAATACGAGGGTGTAATGAGGTGAAGCATATTAAAATCTGAAGGGGTCAGTTGCAATCGGACGTTGACTGTATTTGTTTTGGGGAAGTTCGAATAGTTCGAATAGTAAAATTCCAGTGCGAATCGAATCGAATAGCAAACACTATTAGAAAACTATTCGAAATTTCGAATATTTGCACACCCCTAGTATTTAAATTTGAGAAGGCAAAAGGTCATTATCAATGGTAAAGCATCCCGGGAAGTTGATGTCCTCTGGCATGCCCCAAGTGTCAGCTTTGGGTCCGCTATTGTTCCTCATCTACATAAATGACATTTGTTCCGGTATTTCATCACATATCAAATTATTTGCTGATGACTGTGTTTTCTACAGAATTATACATAGCTCCCATGTTTGCACTACTCTTCGAAACGACCTCGACAGGGTCTTGGAATGGTGTGATAAGTGGCGTATGTTTATTAATGCAAAAAAAACAGTGCATATGTGTTTCACTAGGAAAAAGGCCCCCCATGACTCATTTTATGTTGTAAATTCAACCAGGCTGCTGTCAGTTCGCGAACACAAGCACTTGGTGTATATTTCACACCGGACCTTTCCTGGAGCCGTCACATCAATCACTTCACAGTTAAAGCCAGACGTGTGCTTGGTTTCCTGCGCAGAAATGCAAACAAGTTACTATTTGAGGCCATAACTCAACTATACATGTCTAACGTTCGATCTATCTTAGATTACGCTTGTGCAGTGTGGGATCCATGGAAGGCAGGTGACGTGTCCAATTTAGAAAGAATCCAGAAGATGGCTGTTTCGGTTTGTCTGCTCTGATTATACAGGAATTTCAGTGTTTCAAAAGCAAAAGAAAGGCTTGGTTGGGAACTTATACATAAACGAAGGGAATATCTGAGGTTGAAACTTTCTCACAACGTATTTCATAACCAAACAGGTCTGGTCCGCTCGCGATACTTTCACAAATCGGATTACGTTTCGCATCGACTAGATCATGCCAATAAGGTAAAGGAAATAAGCTGCCAGACTGACGCATTTAAAATGTCATTTTTTCCCAGGACGATAGGCCAATGGAATAAGTTGTCTCCTGAAGTAGCAGAAATTACTTCACATGAAGCATTTTCAAGTTCACTGCTGGGTGTCCAGTAGTGTACTCGCGCAGTTGTGTTAGGACAAAACTGTACTATGAACCCGATTTATGTTGTTTATATCCCATGTATGACTACGTAAGTTGACAGTTAATTGCGTTTATTGCAATGTTGAAGTGTTGGAATCTGTATTCTGTATCGAATACTGTATTCTCTCCCCCACTGTAATGCCTTGGGCACTGTGGGTACTATGATAAATAAATAAATAAATAAAACAAGAAAGGCTTGTTGTGAACCTCGTGAGCTGATTTCAATGAGTGAGTCTGAAAGGGTTTAGGTGGTAACTTAGTCTTGCAACAAAGTGGCTGCAGGTCACACGGAGCCAAAAAAAAACAAACTTAGGCAACTCATGTGCAGTAGACTCGCTAAACAGAACCTGAAGGGACCAGGAAAATGCGTTCTGTTTAACCCTTTGTGGGGTCATCTATATCTTTCGCATAACAAAAAATAGGCCTGCGGAATATCCAATAAATACTTAGAAATAGTATGAAAAATTTTCACCAAAATACGACCATTAGTTTACAAGAAAAAGTGGGACGTATGTGTTCCACTGACCCATGATGGGTCTTTGAAAAAGTGGCACAACACCTGTCCGATTGCCTTAGGAGCGCACCAAGCTGCAATCCTTTCGCCAAATTTCTTGCACGAAAAGGCTCGAAGTAAGTCATACAGAGGGGTACTTCATAAACTCTGGTGCAACTCATCTCCAGCTGTGGTACAAAATGTGCACTGTTGTGCTGTGCCAGAGGCTCTGTCGGACCTGTTCACGTACACCAACCATTTGAGCTCCTTTCTGTCTCTTGTGTCGTTGTAGATAAGGACAAGTACCCCAATTATGCCTGAATTACCACTTATATATAAAATTGCGGCTATGAATTAAGGCAAATTACATCAATGTGGTGTTACCAAATGCACTGAACCCTGTAAATGCATTCATGAACTCCATCCATGTCTGAGGTATTAGCTTTTCTCTTAGGTCTTGTATATTCGGGTTCTCTTTCACTTCCTGACTGTCTAGAGCATTGATCTCGTCATTATTTTCTTTTGCCTTTCAATTTCAAGAACAACATCTTAGCCGCAGCTTTTGGTCTCATTGCCACTGGTATACCATAGTCTTAAAAAAGGACAAAAAAGGAATTCCAGCGCCTTTTCCGTCACAAAGTGTGTCTTGTGATGTAATAGTGCGCAAAAAAACTTGAAAAGGCATTTATGGGGGCCTGTTTTGTAGCTGGCTTAGCAAGAAACTGCTTCATTTTTTGTTCGAGTACGCGACACGATTATTAGCTGATATTCAGCTCCAGTTTTGAAACAAAGTCTATAGATTCATGCTAGAACTACTTCTCTTCAAATTTAGAAAAGGAGAAAATACCATAAATCTAGAACTTTAGCTATCTTTGGAACAACAATTGTAAAAAATTCTACAGCACAAAACGAATTTAAGCTTACCAACGCCATGTATCGTGAACGTGTGAAATATTTGTTCTTGGTTTCCTAAATGTTTAGTACCCACGGCAGCAGAATATCAAGCGCTGATAACAACGCGCAGTGGTGGAGGAAGCTTTTAGCTTTTACTGAAGAAAAGTTGGACAGATTCGTCCCATTATCCCTCAAAGGGTTAACAGGAGTTCCGTTTAATGAGAAAGGAGCAGTCATGCAGAATCCAAGTGTGAAACCAATCACCAATCATATTAGGGGCAGTTCTGTTTAAGCAGTAGTTCCATTTAAGAGACTTCCATTTACTGAGTCTACTGTACTACCCACAGTTCCCATGCTGGCTGAAGCGTCATGCGTCGCTGCTCTCATAGACTATAGTGTACTATATTATGAAACTCTATGCCGTGCACGTCTGTGAGAAAGTTTAGTACTTTCAGATTTACACTCGCACAGCACTGTCTTGGGGTTCTCCAACTGTGAAATTATGCGTTCATACTCGTTTAGCACTCATGTGGGCACAGCATAAATTCCAACGGCATGAATTGTGTGCGTTTCCATGTGATGTATACTCGTCAAACTACTGTACACTACAATAATAATGATTCTTGTGTGGTCGTTAAATGTTGTTTTATCCATTTTGAACATTATACACTGAGATAAGTTGTGATTGGGTGAAAAAGAAAAATGAAAAGACTTGGCCCGCCCCACTAAGTGGGAAGTGACAGTGGGTAGCTAAAGGTGGACATGATGCACAAATATGTCTTTTTGTTGAAAGGTGTTAATGCACGCGCTGGCTCCGCTGAGAAAAAGCTCCGCCGAGATGCGCGGAGGGCAGGGCCTACTGGTGACATCAGAACAAACTATTGCCACGCCATGTTTCTGCATGTTGGAACTCTGACTGGCAGACGCACACGCGAGGCATTCCTCTTCACCCTTTCATATTTCTATGCTTGTTCACTCCATTACGGCAAGGTATGCTGACGCCACGGGGTAAGATAAGACAGGAGCGCAGACTCCGCTCATCTGGAAGGCACACATCCTGCAACAGCAGTTCCTGCTTCCCAGCGTGTTCGCCAGATGGTGCTACGAACGAAGAAAAGCGGCGGAGGAACACGTCAGTCCTTGAGCAGAGCTGCGAAGGGCGTATTCTCTGTCATTGCTGTAGGAGTGGCACACGATTGTGCTTTTCCGCGTTCGTGCATCTGCTTGCCTACCCGTTTTGTCTGCTTGCTGCTCCTTGCCGTCGGCATTCGCCAGTCAGCACATGCGCTCTAGAGAGGAGATCGTTGAATGATTTCCATGCACCTTGACAGATGGCGCTTTGCATTGTGACTAGTACAAGGGAAGGAGAAAGCATAAAGAGGAGCGGAGGGAGAGAACAAAGGAATGAGTTATGCGTCCGCGTTGCACAGTTTGTCCTGAGCGAATGTGTTGTGTGGCGGCAGAGTTGGCACTCCTGTCTCATCTTGCTCCGTGGCTGATGCTCAGCGCAGGACCGGGTGCCTAAGAGCTGCACGTATATAAAACCCTTCGCACTGCTGCGCAAAACAAAAACACGAGCGGCTGCTAAGTGGGTGATAGACGGAGAGGAGGGGGAGCAGGGAGTGTGGCCCGCTGTGGGATGTGCCTCGGCAGCGTTGCCTGCACCCTTTTTTTTTCGTCCTCACGGGGATCTTGTACATTTCATTTTCCTGTAGGGGGTCGGCTGGTGCTGAAGTTGAGCGCCCAGGAAGGGGGCTCCTGGGTGGAAGCTCAGGACACCCCGCGTTTGGGGCGCCCACGCCAGCCCCCCTCGGAGGATGCGAGTGACGACGACGACGGTGCACCAGGGACGTCCTCTGGTGCAGGAGGCGGCGCTACGCCACCACTCAGGTTGGTGGTCCAGCCCCACCATTGGGGGGCAAACTGGGTTGATCATTTTAGTTGCAGATTGGGCTACATAGTTTTGCATCATGAGGTGAATACATGAAGAAAGAGGCGGCATAGTGCCTATGATGTAAACTTAAACTGTGCTTGGGATGAGACACCTGAGTAGAAGCAGACAGGACAAACGCTCGCAGAGTGCCTATCTTACAACGGCATAGTGCCTGTCTTTACATCTCTTTGTGGATTCATACCATCACCTCATGAAGGAATGTGGTCGTTTGTTCATAAGGATAAGAAAAGAAGGACCTTCTTTCGAAGTCTTGTAGCTCCTTTTATTGGGTAGAGTGAGCCGGTCTCGCATGATCCCTGAACCATGCTGAAATCGGCTTGGGATTCTTAAGTCATGTTCAGTTGTTACGATTTGAGGAACCGATCTTTTGTAAACTTTTGAAAATTAAGTAAAGGGAGCTTGTACAGTGCAGACCACTTATAACGTAACCGCATATAGTGCAGGACCGGTTATAATGCGGTCTTTTTCGACTCCCGTTTACCCTCCCATAGAACCGCATGTATACGCATACCGCTTATTGTGCAGTCCTCCAAGATGAAATACCGTTTATAATGCGGTTGCGGGAAAATATTTCTGACAAACGCGGTAGCGAGTGCGGCTCTCAAAGGAGGTACGCCGCTGGGGAGGGAGCGACGAGGTCGTTACGAAGGGCGAGGGCACGCACAGTGAACGAACGAGGGGCGGAGGGAGGAAAAAGACCGCGGCAGTGCTGTGCGGGCTCGCGGAGTGGGGAAGGATGGTGGTTGCCTAGGCGACGCAGTAGCCTTTGCACCGGCGGCGGCAAGGCTCCGCGGCCGCTTGCCGGCAGCGCGTTCAGCGTGGAACGTACGATTGCGTCCTCATCAAGTGCGCTTTAAAGTAAGTTTCCTGTCGGGAAAAGCGTCTTCGTTATCACACTTGCTACAGATATCGCGTTGGCTACCTCGTCCGCATTGAAAAGTTTTGCGGCTTCATGGCGTGAGCTTTCGCCTTTTCTGCCAGTGCGCGGAGTTAAACGAGCTTGGCGGGCTTTTGTCCTTTTGTCGCCGTTGATCTCCCGGCCGCGAACACAAACTTCGTATCACACGCGCTGTTCTTGCGTTAGTGCTTGAGTGCGATCTTTTCGACGTCCAATCTTCATGTTGTCTTAGACAAACTTCCCGTGACAACATGCTGAACCGCAGGCTAGGCCTAATCGGCGTTGGTTGCTTTTCGGTAGCGGTCGCGGGCGATAAAAGTTGAGGTTTGGTGCGGAATCGACGAAACTTTTTGCGATGGCTGCACTTGAAGGGAAGGGAATCATATCATTAATGAAAACGAGGGCATGGTTGGCACATGCAACTCTCGAATGGTGGTTCCGGATTCGATTGCAATGTCTTGGACATCGCGTGCGTGCCCGGGAAATCAAACGATCGGTACCGCTCAGCACGTGAAATTTCGGTTGCTATTCGACATGGTTTCTGTGTAATGCGCGTACCTCGAGGTGGCCTGAAACGTAGTCGGCGAATTTCTGCGATGGCACTTTGTTTTGTTTGCTTTTTCCCCCGTGTTCATTTCGTTGGCAATGCGGGTCTTTGGCGGTTAATTTTTGAACATTCGGAGATTTAAGTGGTTGTAAGCGCCCCAAATCACATATGTCGATTATCGGACACGCGAGGCTACATGCTCAACATGTTTTGCGCAAGTGCAGCCTTTGAAGAAGGTTGTTTTGGTTATAGTGCGGTACCGCTTATAGTGCGGATATTCGCGACTCCGGCGACTTACGTTATAAGCGGTCTATACTGTACTACTGTAAAATTCCGAGCAAGCGCCCCCCCCCCCCCCCCCAACGAAGTCGAAATTGCCGGCAAAGGGGGGGGGTGCTATCACGGAACGGCACCAGAATTCAAGATGGCGGCAAAATTTTCGCGCCAGAAAAAAAATGCATGCGCATAGATTAAAATTTTATTATAGTGAACTTTATTTAGGCCCAGGATTTGTTGTAGCTTTTAATCGCCTTCAAAACCATCGAAAGACTCCTCAGAGTCAGTTGCAAAAAACAGGTCGCAACATTCTGCTTGAAGTCCGCCACGGTCTTCTGGCACTACAGTTTCAACATCGGCCAGTCCGCTGTGCAGGTCGCCGTCCTCCGAGCCATCGACCGCGTTACTAATGCCGCATCCCTTGAAGGACCATGCCACTGTCTCCTCAGGTACAGCGGCCCACGCATCGGCAACAAAATCGAGCACATGTTGCCGCGACGACTTCTTCAAGTTTCCTTTCGGTGTTCGCGCTTCCTCACGTATATACTGCTCCGACAAACGCCGCAAGGTGGACTTGAACGGCTTATTCCAATACATGTCAGCAGGCTGCAGGATGCTCGTGCACCCTGCAAGCACGTAAAGCACGTCAATGTCCTACTCCTCGAAACCATTTGTGGCGGCTTGTGTCTTATGGATGGGCGCCTGGTCCAACACTAGTAAGCATCGCACGTCGTCGACGTTTAGGCCCCACACTCTCAACAGCCATTCTTGCATTTTCTCCGATGTCATCCAGCCGTTTTTCGTGGCGGTGAGACGAACATTTGCTACGAATGGGGGAAAAAGTCAGCGATGTTATAAAACGAACTAGGCGACAATGTGACCCCTCACCCCCATCAAAAAAATAAAATTATTCTCACCTGGTATGCGAAGGCTCGCAAAGGCCCTGGCTGGAATTTTTCCGCTTTGCTCCTTGAAGATTATGAAGGCCGGGAGCTTGTGGCCGGTGGCGCAAGCAGCTAGGCAAACCGTGAAGCCTTGCCGGGCACATCCAGTGTTCGCAATCTGTATGGTGCTTTCTCCGACCACGTTGTTCGTCCTGTTGGCGGGGTTGTCTATTCGCACCATCATCTGATCCATGTTGGCCATGTTATATAAGGTGGAGCCGTTGCGCCGTCGCAGCGAGTTTGCGGAAGACCGAAAGGCACTTGCTGCCTCTGAAAGTTCCTCGGGCGTCTTCTAGCTCTCGTTCGTAGCGCGGCGCATTGCAACACCGAACCGCTGTTTCCAGCGATTTATGTAATGGCTGGAGGCTACAAAGTTTCCCAACTGCATGCTGTTGGCAATTTTGACGGCCTCTTTGGAAAGAATCCGGTTGCTGACGGCACATCCTGCACTTCTTTCGCGCTCAAGATACTCGAAGAGCGCATCGTCCATGTGTTCGCTGAACACTGGTGCGCCATTACTGAGCTTCCGTCGAAGTTTTGCCTTCCCGTAGTTTAGCTGCAGCAAATTATCGAAATTCTTCTCCCATTCCCGTATTCGCTTCCAGTCGAGCTTGAAATGTCGAGACGTCTGGTGCACATTCTTTCCGTTTTCTCGATGCCATCGAATACCGTATATACTCGTGTAAGGGCCGCACCCCTACTTTGGAGGGGGAATTACGAAAAAAAAAATGAAAAAAGTCCTGCCAGAAAAGTGTAAGTTAAATTGCAGCTAGATGGCGCTGCCAGCTTTTCCGCTTCCGCCGACCTCGACGGCGCCATTATTGCTTTGTGTGGCGCATCGTTGGCATCGTGTGGGTAGCTTGGCAGTGTTTCTTCAGATCGTTGTTGTCGGTGTCACTTTGTCTGTAGTAGTGAGCCCTGTTTGAGCCATCGCAGGTGAGGGACAATGGGCTGGCACTTGAGATCTTTCACTGCAGCCTTTAAACTGCAAGTGATTGAATATGCCGAGGAGCACGGCAAGCGAGAAGCAGGACGCAAATTTGATGTCTATGAGAAGCGCGTGCGTTACTGGATGAAACGGAAAGATTCCCTCGCCACTACCAACAGAGCCGAAAGGCATTTCACGGAAAGAAGTGCAAGTACCCGGAACTCGAAGGCGAACTTGTCAGATATGTCATCGACACTCGAAGGGATGGCTACGCCGTCTCAACTGACTTGATCCGCGTGAAAGCCCTGGCCATCGCTCGCCACATGGAAATACCCCAGGCGCAATCCAAGGCAAGTCGGGGGTGGGCTACGCGGTTTATGAACCGTAACCAGCTCTCCATCCGCCGCCAAACAACGCTTTGTCAAAGGCTTCCAAGCAAGTACGAAAGCCATATGATTAAGTTCCATCGCTTTGTAAACGGTCTCAGGAGGGAGCATGAGTACGACCTCTCCCAAATTGGGAATGCGGACCAGACTCCTGTGTGGTTCGATGCACCAGAAAGCACCACAGTGGATTTAAAAGGTGCAAAAAGTGTGTCTGTGTGCACGACCGGTCCAGAACGTCAAAGATGCACTGTGATGCTGTGCATCACGGCAGATGGCAGAAAACTTCCGCCGTACGTCGTGTTCAAGCGAAAGACTCTCCCTAAAGAGAAGTTCCCTCAGGGAATCATCGTACACGCCCAGGAAAAGGGTTGGATGTTCGAGGAACTTGTCGTAGATTGGATAAAGACTGTCTGGGCAAACAGACCTGGAGGCCTGTTACAACGGAAAGCCCTCCTTGTTCTGGACAGTTTCAGGGGCCACTTGACGGACCGCGTCAAGAACTGACTCGCCACGACTCGTACGGACTTGGCCATTATTCCTGGAGGACTGACGAGTGTGCTGCAGCCGCTCGACGTCTGCGTTAATCGTCCGTTTAAATCGGAATTTCGCCGATGCTACTCGGAATGGATGGCTGGAGGCCATCATGAGAAGACCCCTACAGGACGGCTGAAGTGGGCATCGCTGCAAATCTGTGCGTGGAATTTGTGTGCGTGGCGTGCCATGTCATTTGAAACAGTCGCGAAAAGTTTCAAGGTGACTGGAATTTCAAACTGCATGAGCGGCGCAGAGGATGAACGTCTCTGGGAGGACGCCGACGCTGAGGCGAGCTCTTCCGAGATCGAGGACAGCGATAGCAAAATGGAATCGTAATAAAAACAAACATTCCTGGAATGTCATTTGCTACTCTCTTACACTCTGCTACTGTCGCGGAAACGGTGCGGACCTTTGGTGAGCTGTCATCGGCCTGATTCGTGTAAGGGTTGCACCAAGCGCAAAAATTTCGAAAAAAAAGTGCGGCCCTTACACGAGTATATACGGTAACCTCGATTTTCTTCGCCACTGTGTAGGACTGCATAGGCATAGCTGACCTCTCGCTGCAAATACAAAGCAACAAATGGCGCGGAGCATGTGCGAAGCAATCAGGCTGCAGTGCAAAGCAGGATTGGATTAGATTGGATTCATGGCAGCCAGCAGGACCACAAAAAAAAACACAATATTTATAGAAAAATCCACGGAAACTTTTTTTTGTGTCAACTGGATGTGGCAGGCCACTGTTGCCTGGGCGCGTCGCGGAGCTGTGGTGGGGAGGGGGGGGGGGGGCTTTCCCGGAACGGCACGGATATTTGTAATTGCTAGTGCAGTTAGGAGTGGGGGGGGAGTGCTTGTACAGGTGGGGGCGCTTGCTCGGAATTTTACGGTAGGTCAGAAACAAGCGAGACATACGAATATAGAACACATGACCGTAAAATGCCGAGCAAGCCCCCCCCCCCCCCCCCCCCTGCGGTGAAGGATAATCTGACCAGATTTGGAGGGGGGGCGCTTGCTCGGTCCCGGACTGAAATTCATGATAGCGGCGGGAGAGCCGCTAAAAATAAAAAATGCCCATCCATGTTTCTAATGAAATGGTTTATTTATTTACTGTTTTTATTCCCCCTCGTCACTGCCAAACCATCGAAGCGGCGACCGGTTTGACCAATATACGACCGGCCACATGACAATGGAATTTCATAAACATTAGACACACATTCAGTGTACTCAATCGTGTGGTTCTTTTAGATGCGAAGCAGCTCTTTGACTCACGTGTGTAACGCCGTATGTTACGTGCGTCCGTACGATGCGCCACAACGCGTTCCCCTCGCCATAGGTGTTGGAGCGTTGCCAAGTAGGTCACGACACAGCTTTGCGTTGACGTCACGCTTCCCTCGCAGGTGCGTGCTGACGTCACTCTCTCCTTCACCCGCAGCATGCTCGCCGTAGCGCCCGCAGCTGCCGGCTGCTCCGCCCGCTCGCAACACCTCTGAACGTGTCACTTCTCTCTCGCTTTACCCGTGGTAGTCAAGGCGAAACGCGCACCTGCTCTGGTCCAGCGCCCATGTCTCGACTCTGAAGAAACAACGACTACGAAGTCTTGCCAAACGCTTTAATGAAACTTACACGAAACCCAACCCGCCTCCCGTGTCTTTGCATTTCAAACAAACGTTTACTCGAGTAAACGCTACGCCGAGTTTCACTTCAAACCGTTCTTCCAGCACCTGCGTCGACACCCGTTTCAACCGGGTCAACGCCGTGCGCACCGCTGCTGCTTCGCATCCCATCAGGGTTCCCTTCGGGGAGATGGTCCAAGTTTTTTACACTAGCGATGCTCGTCCTGAAAAAAAGTTGGCCGCAGGGGAGGAGGGGGGGGGCGCTTGCTCGGTCATTGCCACTTATTTCAGATCTTGCGAAAAGGGGAGGGGGGCGCTTGCTCGGGTGGGGGCGCTTGCTCGGCATTTTACGGTAGAACTAAACATTTTTGGTTTTTAATCCAAACAGAGGCAGTTCCCGGTGCACGTCGTGGCCAGAGACAGCCCCTCTGACACCTTCGGGAAGCCTAGCAACAGCGAGGATGGCGACACCTGAGGACAGCACCTCAGGGGGTTGCAACAACACGAACAACAGCACGGAAGATGAAGACGCAGGCGACGACGACAGCAACCAGCAGCGGCCCCCATCAGCCTCCAGGGCTGCGGCTTCGCCCAAGTGCCCGCCTCAGGCACCCCCTCTAGGTGAGCCTGTCAGTTAATGTGCCATTGTTTTAAGATCATAGGATGGTGCCTCTAGCATTTCTTGGTGAAGTATTGTAAGTACAGTCGACGTCCGATTTCCCGGACCCTCAAGGGACCGCGAAAACGTCCGGAAAATCGGGCAGTCCGGAAAAGCGAATGCACATGAAAACGCACATTTTTGGTAGGTATTTTTCGCTGACGGAGAGGGTCACAGCCGGAGTACAAGATTCCCATAGCAATTCAGCCAATGCATTGTTTAGGTGGCTCTGAAAAGAGCCGTTTATAAAAAAAAATACGACGTGGCCGGCACTACCTCATAGGTCAGCACTTGGGCGCAAAGAAGTCGCTTATTTTCTTTTGCACGGTCCACTTGCCCGCAATTATGTCTGCCTCAATTTCAGTCAACGTCATGTTGCCGCTGTACACCAATGACAGTGTCATCAGTGCTCGCATCAATTCCGTGTTCGTTGGCTGTGTAGGAGCTGGCTCTTCGTTCTCGGTGTCGGCATCGGAATCCTCCGTAACTTGATGAATGATTTCGTCATCGGTCAACTCCGCACATAGCTCGAGGTCTTTGTCAGCGTCGGCGAAGCCCTCAAGGGTTATCTCGGCTGGAATCAACACGCCGCCAGCACGCAGATCGTCGAAGGCAACGTCCGCGGATGGCAGTTCGTCATCGTGAGCCTACGAGGTGGCTTTGTGCGCTTCGAAGGCGCGGACAAAGACGAAGGAGCAGTCGGTGCCATTGCTGTAAACGGCGAATCCGCTAGACGAAAAGCGCAGCACGAAACAGCTAGGAACTCGGTGGATGCTGAAGGTCGGGAAACGTGATCACTGAAGGTAGCGCGCAGCAGCAAACGATCAACCACTGACACGACCGCAGAGCTGGCACAGCTGACAAAACAACACGTGAACGAACACAGTGAGGTTTGGCTTGGCTAAGCTACGGCTGGCAACGGATTGACACGTGCGGTTTCGAGGTTATGGCAAGCGCGGCGCGGTGCGGCGTTGCTGCTGATGCGCGGGTTCAAGGATATGAAAATGAAAACAACCAAAATGGCGGCGTCGGTGGTGACTTCGGGTCGGCGGTTAACAGTAAAAAGTCCGGGAAATCGGATGGCGAAGGCTATAAGCGTCCGGAATTTCGGACTTTTTAATACATTGACTCTACGGGGAACTTGACGGTGCCACAGATGAGTCCGGGAAATCAGGCATGTCCGGAATTTCGGGCGTCCGAGAAATCGGACGTCGACTGTAATGTGTTGCTGTACACTTGGACATGTTCAATTTTTTTCCTTTTCATAAACAGCATAGGGGACCCTGCACTTAACTCTTATTCTAAATTATCCATCTATTCTGATGCAACTTGCCTACTTTACATATATTTGTCTGTAGATTTCAGATATGCAATTACAGTATACTCTTGTTAAATGGAACCTGGAGGGTATAGGAAAATGTGTTCCGTTTAAGAGGATTTCTGATTACTGAGAGAGGAGCAGGAGTGCAGAATCCAAGTATGACACCAATCATATTAGGAGCAATTGTTTCGTTTAAGCAGCAGTTCCATTTCCTGAGAGTCTATTGTATTTTTCTTGTACACTCAAACCTCATTATAACAGTCATATCTGCAACGAAAATAACTTCGTTATATCCGAAAATTCGTTATAAACGTTTATTTGTAACACTGTATCTATTACAAGACTATTCCTCATTTACTTCGTTATAACTGATAATTCGTTATATCCATGTTCGTTATATCGAGGTTTGAGTGTACAACATAGTTTTTAAAACATCAAACATTCCATGTGCCTTTTCGGGAGTGCGAGTTTACCTGAACTGGGAGAGTTACAAAGTAAGTTGGCATATCATAATAATCTGAAATGATAACTGTATGCAGTAAAACAATAACAGACGTTCTAAACCCATTTGAACAAAAGTTATGTTATACAGTCGAGCCCACATATAACGGCCCCACTTAAAACGAACTTTCGCTTATAACGAATGATGCCCGCTTGACCGTGGAAATATACATTATCTCTATGGCGCAAAATCGCACTTACAACGAACGCCTCTGAGCCCTGCCAATCCGTTACAGCGAACGGAGTCTGCGCTTCGGCGACTTCCCGGGACACCACTTTCGACCACCGATAAGCCATCGGCGAGATGCCCATAGATTCCTATTGTTAAACGCCAACTGTGCCTCCGTTGCCATCTAGCTGTGGCTCTCCCCGACCGTTGTTATGTTCTGCACCGCTCCGTCCTTTGTCCCGCACCCCCACCGACTTCAACAATTCGCGATTCGTTCCGCGTGCATGCTGACTGAGCGTGAACGGGCCCTAAATTTTTCTGACGTGCACAGTCGGCGCAGGCTACTCTCCCAAGCAAGCTACCCGAACTACCCTTTCTCGCAGCTCCTTCGCCAGTCTCCACCGCTCCATGACGCTGCCGCATCCGGCTTTTTTTGGCTAGAAACAAGCCCAGAGAAGTTAAAGTGCTTGCTTGTCTTATCACACGTGCGCGTCTTGCTCACTGTTGGTGTTCGTGTAGCGTGCAGTCAGAATAACGGACGGTGGCACGAAGCGAAAAGCGCTGGAAATTGCTACCAAGTGAGCCATTTTAACAGAGCTCTCTCAAGGTGTCAAAAACTGCGAGTTGGTTAAAAAGTACGGCGTGTAAAAGTAAACCATATTGACGATCCTGAAAAACAAGGACAACATCATCAGTGCCGATGCCATCTCGACTGACAGAAAGCGTCTGTGGAGGGCCATCTACGCAGATGTGGGGGACGCACTACTGAAATGGTTCGTCGACGCGCGAGCTCGGAACATTCCGGTAAGCGGCCCTATGATGCTGGCCAAAGTGAAAGACTTCGCATTCCTGTTGGACTTTCCCCCAGAAATGGCTGGCTACATCGGTCCAAGGTGCGCCGTGGCATTGTTTTCAAATCAATAGTTGGTGACGTGTTGCCTCGTGGCTTGAAACAAATCGAGACACCATTTTATGCTATGCGGAGCGAGACGTCTATAACGCAGACGAAACTGCGTTATTCTATCAGATGCTGCCAAAAAAAACTCTCGCCATGAAAGGCGCCACGTGCGCTGGCGGCAAACACAGTAAAGTGTGCGTCACACCACTTTTGTGCACTAATGTGGATGGCAGCGACCAGCGCGTGCCCTTCGTAATCTAGAAGTCGAAGAAGCCGCGTTGCTTCCAGGGCTATGTGCCTGTGCACTACAGGCATAATGCGAAAGCATGGATGACAAGCATTTTATTCGTAGAGTGGCTGAACGAATTTGACCGCGACATGCACAAGCAAGGCAGGTGCATGCTGCTCGTGGTCGGCAACTGCTCCGTGCACCACGTACAAGCTTCTCTGGTGGCTGTGACCCTGCTTTTTCTGCCGCCCAACACAACGTCTAAAGTGTAACCGCTTGACTTGGGCATCATTCACGCGTTTAAGAGTTATTATAGGTGCCCTGTTGTGGAGCGCTTGCTCATAGCTGTTGACCGCCTGGCAGCCAACCTGCCGCTTCGGGTGACTTTGTACTTAGCTTTGGAGATGCTGAAGGCTTCGTGGACGGAGGTGACAGCTACATGCGTGCAAAACTGTTTCCGTAAGGCCGGCTTCGTTGACGTCAGACCCGATGCCGAGCAACTCCCGAAGAGGACCGATCCGGCGGCGATTTGTGGCAGCACGTCGTCGACCCCAACATGGGAGAGCGGGAAGTCTGCTGGGAGGACTTCATTACGGCTGATGATGATGCCGACACTGCGGAACCATGCATGGATGAGGGCATAGTGAATGAAGTGCGTGACAGAAGCGATTCGGAGGAATCGGATGACGACGACAACTAAACTTTGGAGCCAGCGCCAACAGGCATGCCTGTAGCAATTGGCTACATAGATAGCCTCAGGCAGCTTGTATATGCCAAGGGCCTCGACGAAGAACGTGCTGCCGCCTTAAATAAACTCGAGACTGTACTTATCACATCTACGCTGTCAAAACAGACGTGCATCACGGAATTTTTTGCAAAAAGATAAATTTTTGGTTTTCACTTGCAATTTTTTTAAAGCTGTGTTTCATTTACTACGAACTTCGGGATGAAACGAACGAATGCCACATCACGCTCAGGTTCGTTAGAAGCGGGCTCGACTGTATTTAACATTTGTGACTGAAATCCCAGCTTGACATGAACTTGACCATTAATGTTCAACATACTCTATACGAATGGAAAAACTATTCTTCCACCATTACTTCAGACCACAGGGAAATGCCCAGTGTTCACTTGATCTCACTGGTGTTCACATTGTAGCGAAGAGGTATGCCCAGCGCTGCAGCCACATCACCAGCTCTGCTCAAGGCACGAGTCGGAGCTGCCCAGCCTGTGTTTGCTGCAACGCTGCCTACGCCTGTACAGCTCTTGCTGCCCCTGTTCGGACGCTCCCGGCCCAGCGTTTTTATTATATTTTTGGTGGAGGTTGCTGCGGTTTTCCCCGGCCCTGGAAGTCGAAAGTTGCCACCCATCATGCCTGACAACACCAACTCGACACCCCCCACGGCTTCGCCACCCATGGTATGTCCCGGTGTCCAACTTCTGCGCGAACCCGAGATCTTCAGCGGCACTGATGAGAAAGACGTTAAGGATTGGCTTGAATCTTACGAGAGAGCCAGCGCTACCAACGAATGGGACGATCCTATGAAGCTCTGCATCGTAATGTTTTATCTAACAGATGACGCCAAGCGGTGGTATGAAAACTACGAGGCTGATATCCCCACTTGGACAACCTTCAAAACCAACATCGCAGCAGTTTTTGGACGCCCTGGTGTGCGCAAACTTCGCGCAAAACAACGCCTACGAAGCCGGTCCCAGCAAGCAGGTGAAACGTTCACCAGCTACATCGAGGACATTATCGACCTCTGCCGCCGGGTCAACCCCACGATGGTGGAAGCGGACAAAGTGCGCCACATCGTGAAGGGCATTTCCGATGATGCCTTTCAAATGCTGCTCTCGAAGAAGCCTGGCACTGTCTCTGAACTCATTGAGCTTTGCCAGAGTTTCGACTAGCTCCGAAGACAGCGTCTTCTCACGCGCCGCCAACATGTGTGACGAAACCATCTCGAGCGTGGCTAGCGCTCCTCACCGTGAGTCACTATTCTTCCAGATAAAGGAGTTTGTCCGTGCTGAGGTCGCTCGTCAGCTTTCGCTGCTATCAACAGCCAGCCAACCACCATCACCTTTGCCACCAAACATACGACAGATGATACAGGAGCAAGTTTGTGCGGCTATGCCTTCTGCCCGCGACACTGCACTGGCGCCGACCCCAGTTGCCTCTGCCGAGGTCAATGCTCCCCTAAGCTACGCCGAAGTTGCCGCACGGTCGCCGCCTCAGTCCCTTGCGCCATTACCATCCGCCGTGCCACTGCGACCAACACCCCGCCTCAATCAGGCAATGTACCTCCAGGGTAGCAGACAATGGCGCACTTTCGACAACCGGCCAATATGCTTCGCGTGTGGGCTACCTGGCCACGTCGCTCAATATTGCCGTCGTCGAGTACGTCCCTACCACCAGACCTTCGAACCTGACCCATATGTATCACCGTGGCCATCGTTCTCAGTGTCTCGGAACCCCGGCCAGATGTCTTCATATACCGACCACCATCCTCCTGCCAACCGCCGCTCGCCATCGCCTCGATGCCGCTCGCTATCGCCGATGCGCTGTCGTCCCTCTACACCGGAGCGGGAAAACTGATCGCTGCAGTTCCAGAGGCAGGAACTGCATTGCCTGCGAAAAGACCAAGGCCTCTCCCTTCACCGACGAACGTTATTGACTTGTATGTGGACGGCGTTGCTGCACTCGCCCTTGTTTATACCGGTGCAGCAGTTTCAGTTATCAATGCCAAACTCTGCCGCTTGCTCAAAAAAGTTACGACGCCGCTGTCCAACATATCGCTTCACACCACCAGCGCAGACCGTGTCACGCCGGCCGCTGCATGTTCTGCTCGCGTCGTAATTAACGATCTCCTCTATGTCGTCGAATTTTTAGTCCTGCATTCTTGTTCACATGACGTCATTTTGGGCTGGGACTTTCTATCAGCTAATAAAGCCGTCATCGACTGTTCTCGCGCTGAAGTGGCATTTGAAGCACTTTGCGACGCTCCGTTATTTGACGCTCGTGAGGCCGAGGACAAGCTATTTGTTGCAGGAGACGTTACAGTACCGCCGCACTCCTTTGCCCTTGCCACGGTGTCCTGCAACAGTATCGCCAAGTCGAGCGCACTTTTTACGCTATCTCCTAACTTCGTCCACCGCAAATGTTCACCGCTGCCTTTTGCCCTTTTGGAAATTCGCAACGGTGTCAGCACACTGCTTCATGGCGAGTGCGTCGGACGTGTCCACGGTGTCGACCCTTCGACCATCACTGACATGCAAACTGCTTCCACCACCGAACACGAAGTCGTCGGAGTGACCTGTGACTCCTCGCCGCAGACGCCTACGCCTGATGTCCTGAGCAGCTCCATTGCCGACACGTTGACTGTTCCTCAACGCTCCCAGCTCCTCCGCCTCCTCGACAGATTCCGTTCATCCTTTGACTGCCAGCATGCTTCCCTCGGTCGTATGTCAGCTGTGAGTCACCGCCTCGACACGGGTACCAGCGCGCCACTGCGACAAAGACCGTATCGTGTGTCTACGACAGAGCGCCAGGTAATCGACGACCAAGTAGCTGACATGCTGAAGCGTGGCGTCATTCAGCCTTCGAATAGCCCAGGGTCCAGTTGTCCTCTTTAAGAAGAAGGATGGGTCGATTCGCTTCTGCGTTGGTTACCGCCGTCTCAACAAAATCACTTGAAAAGACGTTTATCCCTTACCGAGAATTGACGATGCCCTTGACTGCCTTCAAGGCGCGAAGTTCTTCTCTTCTATTGACTTACGGAGCGGCTATTGGCAAGTCCCCGTGGCGCCTGACGACCAACCTAAAACGGCCTTCATCACACCCGATGGCCTTTATGAATTCCGTGTCATGCCGTTCGGTCTTTGCAACGCGCCCGCAACGTTTGAACGCATGATGGACAACATTTTTCGCGGTCTTAAGTGGAAAACATGCCTATGCTACCTGGATGACGTGGTTGTATTTTCATCAGATTTTCCTACGCACCTCCGTAGGCTAGAGGAAGTGCTTCAGTACCTAACTTACGCTGGCCTTCAGCTCAACCTGAAGAAATCCCGCTTTGGCGCAAGGCAGCTCACCATCCTTGGCCGTGTTGTATTCAAAGACTGTATTCTTCCCAACACTGCCAAGCTTCGGGCAGTTGCTGACTTTCCCAAAGCTGCGTCTCTCAAAGAACTTCGTAGCTTCCTTGGCCTCTGTTCTTATTTTCGCTGCTTCATCCGGAATTTTGCAACCATCACCGCTCCCTTGAATCAGCTCCTACGGAGCGACTCGAAAAGGTACGCTTGGACGCCCGCTTGTGATGATGCCATTCAAGAGTTGCGCCATTCGCTCACCTGTTCGGACGCTCCCGGCCCAATGTTTTTATTATAACATACTCATCGTATCTCCAGGTTTTAACTGCGACTCGATGGTTTGACAAGGGACAGGATGTAGTGTGTTTCGGCAGAATGGGTTGTGTATAACAATGCTTGACACATTGAAGTGAAATGCGGTCTACAATTTTTTAATGTAACAGCATTATAGCACACTTTGTGGGCTTGAGCAGTAGTTGTGACAGGACAAACCAATTGCGCTTGTATGCGAGCATATGTGCATGCAGTAACGCATTTATGTAAACTTGCAGAATCTAACACCAATTGTCTGGTGCACTTGTTCGCTTACTTTTCGGCAATGCCGTTCCAGTAGAAATCAATAGTGCTGAACCTTTATCCTCTTGAGGACAGTTTCTTTCCTTTTGTGCCTTGCCTTATATTCCAAGAAAAATGTTGTCATGACTGTGCCACATCCAGAGAACCAGGAGACTTTCTGTCAGTTGAAGATACCACGGGGCTGGTGTGCGTCTTTCTAACTGGCTGGTGTCCTTTGATTTGGATTAGTTCTGATCAGAATGGCAAGGCTGAGCAAGTTTGCGTGCCTTCGCAACCAAACAGTGCAATCCGTATTGTCCTTCATACATTTCATTCTTTTTCATTTTGACAGAATTAAAAGTTATGAATTTAATGCGGACATTAAGCACAGAATTTCGCAGGAAAATGTGTCGAATATGACAGAAGTGTGAGCCAAGTGGTTTGGGAAATTATCGGAGCAGTAGTGTATGTGTGCGAATGTGGCGATTTTTAGGATAAGCCTTCATTCCGGTCACAGCAGTGACAAGGGTACATGTTCTGGTCTTGCAGCTGTTCAACATGCGCCAGTGCACATATTTTTAAGTTTGGTTGGTTTTGTGTCATCTCGTGAAGGCTCCCATGTGTGCACACTTGTGAATAAGGATTAGCTGGAAGACAACACTTGGTACTTGCTTGCCACAATTTCTTTGTAATTCTGCACTAAAGGCCCGTGGCGCATTTGATTGTACGACCTGGAAGTTCTATTCACCGACTGCATTTGTGCTAAACAGATGTGAGCCATTTGTGCGGCCGGTGAACAAACTGTGCACATGTGTTCAGGCCCCCCTCCACCCCTGAATTTGACCCTACGTCCCCCAGCACCACCTAGGACCCAGAGCGCCTCCAACTCACCACCACCACTGTTGATGCCACAGGGGTCACCGCTCGCTGACGGTAAGCTCCGTGGCTCTAACTTTCGGTGAGCCTATGTGCACTGAACCCTGTGAAATGGGCACTAAGCACTTGAGCATTAAGGAGACTAAAGACAAATAACATTCTGTCAGAGTGAAAGTTCAATACTTAAGGATCTCTTGACCGTTGATACAGTCGAACCTGTTCATAACTAACTCGAAAGTGTCACAAAAAGTGGTCGTTATATCAGTAGTTCGCTGTATACGGACTCGCCCTTAAAAACATGCACTTAGCGGCGAAGCCGTATGTTTTTCTATGCACTTTTATTAAAGTGTTAAGAACTCCTCCCATGACAAGCTAAGGCTTTTCGCGTCGTGAAGCGATGCCCAGTGCGTGCTTACGAGTGAGTTAACCGCCTTTGCAATGAACTGACACAGTTTCACCGAAGCGTGGTACTGCCACGTGGAGCCGACCATCCCTGGCTAATTGCGTGCTGCGGTCACCTACTTGGCTCATGGAGTCACTGCCAGACCACTGCCATGCCATATACACGCGTTTGTAAGTTCTTCGTGCCTGCTTCACTCCAGACCGTGCAAGGGTGCGGCGAGCAGCCTGTTCGTTCAACGCAGTGAAGACAAGCATTTTGTAAGCAATGGGCACTCTACGTCTCCGCGATGCTCTCGCGGCCCTTCATGACGATGTGTGGCGCACTTGGGTTGTCGCCTAATCAAACACGCAGTACACGCTCGCTCTCAGTGCATCGACGTTTCTCTGTGGCCACGCCATTCAACAACAGCGAGCTTTGTGCTTTGTTTCTACAAAGAGGCGCGCACTTTAAAGCGGTCTCGCACGACACGGCGGTGGCAAACTTGCGAACGGCAGCATGACGTGCTCGTACCGCCGTCAATCGGCACAGTGTACGCCACATGCGCAGCCAAGCAGATATCTGCAGATGACTGCGATAAGGTTGTCGGCTATAAGCCATAATGGCACGTTCATCGACGGCTGCCACCTCGCTATCGCTCTTTTCTGATAGCTATTCGTGAAGGCATCGCCGCAACCGCGCGTAAGTCGTAATCACCGATTGACCGGTCTCTGCCATTACCGAAAAGACGGACGATCTTTTCTGTCACATTGTGGCGTTGAGTTTAGGGACGCAGTGAACCTTTATGCAATGAAAAATTGTCGCGGTTATCACTTCTTGCATTTATGCCTTCTTGCGTTCCAAGGCATTGCTTGGTTCATTGTAGGCGGTCGTAGCTGCAGAGAACGGCGTCAGGAAAGGTTACCGTGCTAAAGCTGACCGCAAGGCTTCATGCTGCCTCCTATTTTTTTTTCCTCACTGCCATTCTGCCACTGAAGAAACACCTGGAAAGGACCTCACTCACAGCGTCCGAAATCTGCATGCAGTGCTTGCCGATCTGGGATATTGTCACGTGGTCGTGACGTCGACGAAGACAGCAACAGGCGTGTTCAAGATGAAACTGTTTATTTGACCGAACTTGTGGCCGGGAAATGAAAACTCAAATTACAGCAATACACGCTGTACACTGATAGCGGCGAACAGGGCGTCGATTGTCGATCAATTGACAAGCGATGAAGCACGTCGGCATTTATACGTGTGCCGTGGAATATTCCAGCGTTATCGCTGGTTGTCGCGCAAGCTCTAGAATAAGCTCAAGTGTCCGCGTCTTGCGCGCAATTTTAACAAAATCTACAATAATCGCGAAGCTTCTCGAACAATGAGGCGCGGTTTGTGCTGAGCGTTGCTGACAGTCTGTGGGTGAAAACCGAATACAGCAAAAGTGATAATAAGAAACGCACATGGCAATGCCCCCCTCTGAAAAAAAGCATCGTCCCGATGCTTAAAACATAACACCGGGGGGTGGGGGTGGGGTGGCCAATGCATGCAACAATAAATAACAACAATAAAGCAAGAAAGTACAATAAACAATAAGCACAAGCAAGATAGTACAATAAACAATAAGCACAAGCAAGAAAGCACAATAATAAAGCAAAAGTACAGTCCTCAGATTCACTAACGCGCGTAATATGGCTTGAGGCACACGTCAGGGACGACTTCAGGTCGCGCACGGCGCTGCTGAGAGTTCGTAATGCTGTCAGGGACAACCTCGTAGTCAAGTGCGCCGAGGCATCGAAGTACCCTGTACGTTCCGAAGTATCGTCGAAGAAGCTTCTCACTAAGTCCCCGTCGGCGGATTGGCATCCATACCCATACACGGTTACCGGGTTGGTATTCCATGTGGCGTCGTCGAAGGTTGTAGCGCCGGCTGTCAGTCGTCTGCTGGTTCTTCATTTGTAGGCAGGCAAGCTGTCGTGCTTCTTCGGTGTGCTGTAGGTAGGTGGTCACGTCGATGTTTTCCTCGTCGGTCAAGTTTGGTAACATGGCGTCGAGCGTCGTTGCCGGGCTCCGTCCGTAGACCAACTTGTATGGCGTCATCTGCATCGTTTCCTGTACAGCCGTGTTGTACGCGAAGGTCACGTACGGAAGGATGCCATCCCACGTCTTGTGTTCGATGTCGGCGTACATGGCCAGCATGTCAGCGATGGTCTTATTTAGACGTTCGGTCAGGCCGTTGGTCTGTGGGTGGTACGCGGTGGTCCGGTGGTGGCTTGTGTGGCTGTACCCCAAGATAGCCTGAGTTAGGTCAGCCGTAAACGCCGTACCTCTGTCGGTGATGAGAACCTCTGGGGCACCGTGTCGAAGGACGATGCTCTCAACAAAGAACTTGGCTACCTCAGCGGCACTGCCTTTGGGCAGGGCTTTTGTTTCGGCGTAGCGGGTGAGGTAGTCGGTAGCCACGACGATCCATTTATTTCCGCAAGTCGACGTTGGGAACGGCCCCAGGAGGTCCATCCCGATCTGCTGGAATGGTCGCCGAGGAGGCTCGATCGGCTGAAGGAAGCCTGCTGGTCTTGTGGGCGGTGTCTTCCGTCGCTGACAGTCTCGGCACGTCCTTACGTAGCGAGTGACGTTGGCGGCAAGGCGCGGCCAGTACTCGAGCGAGCGTGCGGGAAAATCCGAGGTGTCCAGCCGTCGGGTCATCGTGCAGGGCATGCAGAACTTCTGGTTGCAGTCCCGAAGGTACAACGATAAGGTAGCTGGCTCGGGCTTGAAAGAAGTTCTTCTTTACAAGGACGTTGTTTTTCAGGGAAA
The DNA here is from genome assembly GCF_013339695.2 of Rhipicephalus sanguineus. Classification (NCBI taxonomy): domain Eukaryota; kingdom Metazoa; phylum Arthropoda; class Arachnida; order Ixodida; family Ixodidae; genus Rhipicephalus; species Rhipicephalus sanguineus. Next base: position 6,842 of record NW_023615203.1, on the reverse strand, counting down.
ATGGTGCCAATCCTCGCCTGAATATTTTTGGGACAACGATGGTCCTGCCCTCCAGGTATTCCACTAGACCCTTCAATTCCGGGTCGGCTCGTTGTCGTTCAGCGAAGTCGTCGGCACTTATGGCTCCCAAGAAGCTGCCATCATCCTGGTCGTTGGGCGGTAGTGGGTCGATGGGGGCACGAGACAAGCAGTTGGCGTCGGAGTGTTTCCTTCCGGACTTGTACGCGACGGTAATGTCGAATTCTTATAGTCTTAGGCTACACCGTGCGAGGCAACCTGAAGGGTCCTTCAAGTTAGCTAGCCAACACAAGGCGTGATGGTCGCTCACAATTTTGAAGGGCCTGCCGTAGAGGTAGGGGCGAAACATTGACGTAGGCCAGATGATGGCGAGGCACTCCTTTTCTGTTGTGGAATAGTTGGCCTCTGCCTTAGACAGCGACCGGCTAGCATAACTGATAACCCTTTCCAGTTCGTCCGTCTGCTGCACAAGGACAGCGCCAAGTCCTACGCTGCTTGCATCGGTGTGAATCTCCGTATCGGCGTATTCGTCGAAATGCGCAAGTATTAGAGGTGTCTGCAGGCATCGTTTCAGTTCATGAAATGCTTCGACTTGCGCTGTTTGCCACCTGAATTTGACGTCGGTCTTCGTGAGCTGCATTAGTGGCTCGGCGATCCGTGAAAAGTCTTTGAGAAAGCGCCTGTAATAGGCACACAAGCCGAGAAATCGGCGCGCGGCCTTCTTGTCGGTGGGTGGCGGGAAAGCGGCGATGGCAGTTGTTTTCTGTGAGTCTGGGCACACTCCAGCCTTGGTGATCACGTCACCCAAAAACAAGAGGTCCTCGTACGTGACGCGACACTTTTCTGGCTTCAGGGTAAGCCCGGAGTTCTTGATTGCTTTAAGTACGGACTCAAGGCGCTGGAGGTGTTCGTTGAAGTTCGAGGAAAACACGACGACGTCGTCCAAGTAAACAAGGCAAGTTTGCCACTTCAAGCCAGCTAATACTGTATCCATGACTCGTTGGAAAGTCGCAGGTGCCGAGCAAAGACCGAAGGGCATGACCTTGAACTCGACAGGCCGTCCGGTGTTATGAAGGCAGTCTTTTCTCGTTTTCTCTCGTTGACTTCGATTTGCCAGTAGCCGGTCTTGAGGTCCATCGAAGAAAAGTACTTTGCGTTGTGGAGTCGATCTAGGGCGTCGTCTATACGTGGGAGAGGGTACACGTCCTTTTTCGTGATTTTGTTCAGGCAATGATAATTGACACAGAAACGTCCCATCCTTCTTCACTAACACCACGGGTGACACCTATGGACTCTTTGAAGGCTAGATGATGTCGTCACGTAGCATTTCGTTGACTTGTTTCTTTATGCTCTCACGTTCTCGCGTTGAACTCTGTACGGGCTCTGACGAAGTGGCCTGGTACTTTCTTCTGTTTTGATGCGATGTCTTGCGACCGGTGTCTGCCAAGTCTGGACGACGATGAAAAGCAGTCCTTGTAATGCAGGAGCAGGGCTTTGAGCTGGTCTTGCTTGACCTTCGGAAGGCTCGGGCTGACATCAAAATCTGGTTCGGGACCTCGATTCGTCGAAGCTGGTTCGGCAGCATCGAAGAGGGCGAAAGCGTTGCTGGCAGTAACACATTCGTCGATGTAGGCGACCGTCGTACCAATGTTGAGGTGCCTATATTCGTGGCTGAAGTTTGTCAACACTACCTTTGCTTTACCGTCACGCAGCTCGGCTATACCTCTTGCGACGCAAATTTGATGGTTCAGGAGTAGGTGCTGATTGCCCTCGATGACGCCTTCAAGGTTCGCAGGTTTTACGGTGCCGACAGAAATAATGACGCTGGAGCGTGGCGGAACGGTCACCTGCCCTTCTATCACATTCAATGCATGGTTCCCTGGCGTCACGTGGGGCGGGAGCGCTTTGTCTGAGGTTAGTGTCATCGGCTCAGACCTCAGGTCGATGACAGCGCCATGGTCATTCAGGAAGTCCATTCCAAGTATCACATCCCTGGAGCAGTTTTGTAGGATTAAAAAGCTGGCAGGATAAGTCCGGTTATTGATGGTGACTCTCGCCGTGCAGACACCAATCGGCGTTATCAGGTGGCCTCCAGCTGTCTGGAGTTCGGGTCCACTCCAAGCGGTCTTTACTTTCTTCAGCTTGGTGGCGAATGGCCGACTGACGACGGAATAGTCGGCCCCAGAGTCGACGAGAGCAGTGACGTGGCCGTTGATGAGAACGTCCAGGTCGCTAGTCCGTCGCCTTGCGTTGCGGTTAGGTCGCAGCGTCTGATCACGGCTGTGTCGATTTGTTGCGGTGCTTCCATGCTACATCGTCAGGTCTTCTTCGGTCTGCGACGTTTCGTCGGCAGGGCTTCGTCTGCTTCACGTCGTGTTCTGCAGATCTCGTTGCGTTGTTGGCGGAGGCGGAGGATCTTCGGCATTTCGTCGTACAGCAACCGCACCTCCATCGGTTGCTGCCCTTAGTTTCCTGGATACGGGTTAGGCGACCGGCCCCGGTTTGGGCCAGTGTACTGCCAGCGGTGCGGTGACATGTAGCGGCCAGGTGACGGCGAGAGGTAAGGTCATCGTTCTTGCCACTGTGTTCCGGTGAGGTAGTCGTCGATGTTGCGAGGCCGTTTGCCTGGCTGCGGGCGCGGCGCGTTGATGGCGTTGATGTGGCTGCGGTGGTTCGAGAATGCCCAACGCTTGCTGGACTTCTTCACGAACAATGTCGTTGATTGAGTCCACTCGAGGCTACGATTCAGGAAACATCTCACGCAGCTCTTCACGCACGACTGCTCGGATTGTCTTGCGCAGGTCGTCAGTGCTGAGGGCTTGAACTTCTGCATAGTTGGTTATTGGTGAGCGGTGGTTGTACTGCCTTGTCCGCATTTAAGCGCCTTTTCTATTGTTGTGGCCTCTGTAAGGAATTCGTCGAAACTCCTGGGTGGGTTGTGAACAAGGCCCGCAAATAACTCTTGCTTGACTCCTCACATTAGGAACCGGAGCTTCTTCTCCTCAGACATGGCAAGGTCAGTGTGACGGAACAGGCGGGTCATTTCTTCTGTGTATATTCTGATGTTCTCGTTTTGGAGCTGTATACAGCTTTCCAGCACGGTTTCGGCCCTTTCCTTACGCACGACACTTGCGAATGTTCCAAGGAATGCGGCGCGAAATAGGTCCCAGATCGTCAGCGCAGCCTCTCTGTTTTCAACCCGGTCCTGGCGCTATCTTCAAGGGCGAAGTACACGTGGCGAAGTTTCTCGTCACAGTCCCAGTTGTTGAATTGAGCAACTCGGTCGTATTTTTCCAACCAGCTTTCCGGGTCTTCACATGGTGATCAGCGGAACGTCGGCGGCTCCCCGGGCTGATTCATGACGACTCGTTGAGGTGACACAGCAGCCATCATGGTGCCTGTCGTCTTCATTGTCGTGGTCTTGTTCTTGTTCTTGTCGGGTAGTGGTCCGTATTCTGGTGGGAGGCCCTGCTGCCTGTGGCTGGCTCGCTGGTCAGCGTTGGTGTCGGTGTCCCCTTGACGGTGTGGGCTTGGCTCACGGTTGGAGGGGGGTGTTCGGTGCATAGAGCAGGAAGCACCTCCACCAGATGTCACGTGGTCGTGACGTCGACGAAGACAGCAGCAGGCGTGTTCAAGATGAAACTGTTTATTTGGCCGAACTTGTGGCCGGGAAATGAAAACTCAAACTACAGCAATACAGTACAGTCAAACCCGGATACATCAAACTTGCAAAAAACGCCTGTCAGTTCGATATAGGGCATAATTCGATATAAGCCTGCTAAAGAATTGGACGTCATAAATTCACATACCATTCATAAAAGCACTTTATGGACGAAGCTAGCTTTTTTTCGTCGGTGTTGAAGATATCCCGGGGTTCATATCTTGCTGTAATGTCGGGCCAGTTTTCTTGCATCCATTTGATCACATTGTCGAAGTCCACAGCTCGGCTTTTGCCAGTAACCGCTTTGCCAACAAGCTCATGCCTTTCTATGAACCGCTGTAGCCAACTGGAGCAACCTTGAAAATCCTCCCTGCCAAGGAGAAAAGCCATGTCCCTTGCTTTTCGTTCGATCTTGGGGCCGGACACGGGGAGGTTGTGCGACCGAACGTCGACGAACCACTTGTACACAGCTGCCTCGACGTCTTCATACACGGCCGTGCGTATGCGTCGGCCGCCACGAGCACCGGGTCTTTTGTCCGCTTTATCCCTAATCTCCGCCTTATTCTTCAAGATCGGGCTGAGAGTGCTTCTCGGAATCTTGTACGCTGCCGCGACGTCAGACTTCTCACCACGTTCGACTCGATTTATAATTTCGAGCTTCACGGCGAAAGGCAAATTCTGCCACTTCATGCTAGCCATCACGGCACAAGCGCACAGTGCGAAGCACAACGAATGAGAAATGCAGGAAGATAACTCACACGACCCGCGCGCTCGCACGACGAGAGTACAAGAGGCCCTGATTGGCTGTCAAACGCTGCGGGCAGGTCAGGATCATTTTTTGCAGGAGGCTGACGGCGGCTCGACTGAAGCGGCGCGGTCACGGTAGGGAGAGCGAGTCATGCGCAACCAGGTTAAACCACTTTTGGAGTGAGCGGTGGCAAAAAACGCCACTTTTCCCGCCGCTACGAGGGAAAGCCAACATCTGGGGGCACTTTTGCCCCGCTTGACGTTCGATATATCGGGAGTCGCTGCTATTCTTGTTCGATGTAACCGTAATTTTCGCTATATATTCTCACTGTAACTATACCGTGTTCAGAAGTTGTTTGATATACAGGATAATTCGATGTAAATGAGTTTGGTGTAGTCGGGTTCGACTGTTTACTGATAGCGGCGAACAGGGCGTCGACCGTCGATCAACTGACAAGCGGTGAAGCGCGTCGGCATTTACACATGTGCCGTGGAACCAGCGTTATCGCTGGTTGTCGCGCAAGCTCTAGAATAAGCTTGAGTGTTCGCGTCTTGCGCGCAATCTTAACAAAACGATCTACAACAATCTTGAAGCTTCTCGAACAATGAGGCGCGGTTTGTGCTGAGTGTTGCTGACAGTCTTTGTGGGCGAAAACCGAATACAGCAAAAGTGATAATAAGAAACACGCGTGGCAATACCTTAGTCGCGAGTAAACTGGAGCGGGGCACGCCGCTCTCATGCTTTAGAAGGCCTGTTCTAAATTTTTTTTTCTCTTTGTATGCGCCATATTTTTACCACGACCGTGTCTGAAGTGTTCGTTGTATAAGTGGAAGGCTTCGAAAAATGTTCGCTGTATGTGGACGCAGCTTCAATGGTTAGCATAGGAAATTCATAAGTGCACCCAGATATGGTCATTATAACTGATAGATCGTTAGAAGTGGGTTCGACTGTATTATGCACAGAAGTGCTTTAGTAGCAGAGAAATGAAGGGTAAGTGTGGGACCCACCAGTGGGAAATTCTGGAACCAGAGCCTGATGACGTACAACGTCCTCCGTACAACTAGGTATCACTAGTACTTGAACTACTCGTGATGCAAGAGAATATTACAGTGCAAGAGACACTCAGTTACTAAGGGCAACTTTTTAAGGTTCCTGAAGTAAATTCCTCACTATCTACTGGAGCTGTGCAAATAGCAAAATTTTGAGTGCGAAGCGAATTCGAATATATTTTAATGTGAGTGTGAATTGAATCGAATATTTTTCCAATAGTTGTCGGATATTTTTTTAATGCTTCGAACGAAATCACAGAAAAAAAGTTGCAGAGGATCCCTAAGCATACTTTTACGAGATAGCAACATGATTCTTTTGGCTAGGTTGGTGAAGCACTGGAGGGGTGGTGTTGTTCCCTAGTTGTCTTATCAAAAATGAGGCAATGCAGAGGCCGAATTGTATTTCTTTACATGATTCGGTGCAACCGATGTGGTGTCTACAACACCTTACACGTGAAAGGAAAAGACTCGTATTTCCTCAACTCCTGCTCCCTCTTCAACTTCTGTGGATACCCAACTGATGTGGTGGACAAGGGTGCGCTCCCTTTGAGTCTGGAGTTCCTAATCTGCCCCATAGATGTCAATGTATAAGAACATCTGAAATTTCGGACACTGAAGCTATTCGGTGTCCGAGTTATCGAACTTTCTGCCCAAATTTTAGGTCCAAAACGGCAGTAATTAAAGCCCCCACTTCTGCTGCGTCTATCATCTCGTAAGTTCGAACAAGCGCTTTCGTGAGTCAGTCTGCTTGTGGCCGTAGTAGAGTCCTAAAGGCAGCTTTGCCGCAATGCCAGAGTGTTACAGGTTGAAGCATATCGAAAATCGGAAGGGGCCATGGTGCAGTGCAGCGATGTCTTTACGGTTATTGCAGCGGAAGTGCACGAAGGCGTGATGGCGGCAGATGCGCCGCACCGCCATTCATGGTGCCTCCTTGTGAGAGACCGCTGAGTGCACCGCACAGACTCATTGCCTTTACGAACGAAAGCAGCTCGCCATCGCCGCGCCCGCTGGAACGCAGTGGGCATCACGAACACTTTCATGACAAACGTGAGCGTCTGGTGCCAAAAGCACCCCAACAGTGACAGCGTCAGCCAAGTTGGCGATATGCTGCACACAACTAGATTCGGCGATGCGTGTCTGTATCGTTTATGTGTGCACACGTATCAGGGAAAACCGGATGAGTCATCTGCTTTTCCACCACAGCCTTTGTGTTCCACCTCATCGTTTCCAAACGCTCCATGCGAGAGAGCCGTAACCTATTCCGCACTTTGCTGGTATCAGCGGTGCTCATTAAGAGACGCAAATTTGCATTTGGCAGTTGGCACATAGTTAAGCGGGGTCCGCGACAGGTACCGAATGTATTCAT
>NW_023615202.1:0-34959 GCF_013339695.2 Rhipicephalus sanguineus | reverse complement strand
AAGGTCTATTGTGCTATCGAAAAAAAAAAAAGAATTTGGTTGCATTGCCAGGCTTTAGGGCAAATGTGTTTGCAGTAGACTTGTGCGAATATTCGACCACTTCGAATATTCGAACGAATATTACAGTATTCGAATTCGCTTCGAAACGAATTTAAATTCTAGGAAATTTCAAGGTATTCGAAATGAACGAATAGAAATATATAAACCGCATGTAACCCCCTGTAAAAGTGGTTTCACTGCAGTGTAGGTGTGCTATACCTTGAATACACCTTTCCAGGAGATATTCGCACTGCCGCGAAGCCCCACTTCAAATGAACATAAGGTAAAACCGCATTAACTGGGACTGGGAAAAATCGAATTAAGCGGGTTTTTTCAAACTAACCAAACATACAAAAAGCGGGATGCAAGGAACTTTGAATTACTGGAAGTAATCGGAGGTGGTCGTTTGCTGTTCCTGCTAGTTTGCGGCTACAAGGGTTATGTCTTCCAGCAATACCTGGTCCCAATTTTGCCGTTAAACCGGGGAAATGGCAGGCCTCGCTGCTGCCAGCGCAAGAAAAAAAAAAGAAAGAGGAAAAAAAGCGGTCTTTTGGTCAGCTGAAGTGCGTGCCTGCGGAAAAGACATGCTTCGCTGCAACACAGTAGTGACACGCGGGCAGCATGTCACCTGCTCCTCGCAGCGTCAGCGCGTCATGATGCAACCATTCGCCCATTCTTTCTGGTAAAATAAAGAATTTATTAATGACTAGTGTGATGGAATTTGCTGTGTGTTCTGGGTGGAAAAGATGATCATTGAAGTTTTCGAACTGAGTTTTCGAAGTAGGCGTTGCAGGCAAGTACTCCGCCAGCAGTGCAAGTGCGCAGATTGCCGGAACAACCGGCATTCGGAGGTTCGCATACATCGCGAATTCCGTCAGACCACCCTTTATTAATTTCTCTATTTTCCCAGGAAGAATGGGTAAATCATGACGCGCTGACGTTGAGAGAAGCATGCGTCAAGCTGCCAGTGTGTCACCGCTGTGTTGCTGTGAAGCACGTCTTTTCCGCAGGCGCAAATTTCAGCTGACCACGAGACCGCCTTTTGTTTTGTTTTTTTCTTGTGTGGCAGTAGCGAGGCTGGGATGCTTCACTTGTCACTCATTAGCATCGCTACAATACATTGCTTTGTGGCTCCTAAGGGCCATCGTTTCTGCGGATTTGCGGCTAAATCACGATCGGGGAATTGGCACATGGCACCCAAAGTTTTTGAATTAACGAGGCTGGTACTGACTGCCGCTTCAAATTATTCACTCAAATTTACATTGCAAAATACGGGGCCAAAGAAATCCTTCTAATTATGCAGGATTTCGAAATAACAAGAGTTCAAATTAATGAAGTTTTACTGTATTACCTGCACAATAATTAATCATTTTTTAAGTTTAAAAGCTTGTTATACCAGCTTATATGCTCTAAGTATAGTAAATTTTAAAACATAACATATTTTACAGGTTATCATTTGCATTCTACCGAAAGTCAAATCCTGCTATTACTCAAAGTTGCTTCCACTTCCCTTTGAACCAAAAAGAATGACATATGCATATGCCTTGTTTCAACTTTAAAAATATTGCACTGGTTAGTTGCGTCATGGCAAATATGCTCATTTTTCTTTATAATATGTGATATAACCTATTCGAATTCGCTTCAACCAAATCACCATTCGCTTCGAATTCGCTTCGGACCTAAAACTTGCTATTCGCACAAACCTAGTTTGCAGGTTTGATGTGTGTCATGCATGATGTGCCAACCCTAAGCGCGCTTTTTCTTTTTTTGTCTGTTTGTTTCCTTTCTCTCATTTTGCATATATTCACTCTTCCACTGAAACAAAACAAGTTGGAAGTCAGTGCTCTTTGCCTCTGCTTGTCCTCTACCATTTTGTAATCGTGTTTCCACTGTAAACACCTTCTCAACGGATACTCACGAACTCGCCCAAGCTTCAATTCTTACAAGGCGCCTTTCTTGGTGAGCACATTTGTTGGCAGTAACTCACGTAGAGGTCTCCTCCCCTTCAACTTTGCCCACTCAAAACTTGTTGAGCGGGCAGTAGGATCTTACCTAGCTTACTGGCACCCTAGCTTATTCACAGCAAGAGGACAGTGCAAATTGGAGGTTACTGGAAGAAACCTTCGTGAACATAAAACAGACTGACGGTGATGTTGATTATGATTATTACGAGGGCGCGACAAATGAAGGTTAGCCAATGCGGATATATGACAAACTGGGTTCTTTATTTAAAAGTAACCTCCATAAACATTTAGACGTTTGTCCCACTCACTTGAGTTGTGTGATTCCCGTCTCATAAGACTCTTTGGGTTGCTGCTTCAGAAAGTATGACTCTTTCACGTCATCATGTGACACAAATTTGGTTACATTGAACTGTTTTTTCAATTGCTCGAAAATGTGAAAGTCGCAAGACAACTGGTCTGGGCTGTATGGCGGACATTCCGTCATTTCCCACTTGAACTTTGGCCGTTTTGTGTTAACCACATTACGGACGCGTGGATGGTCATTGTCATGGAGCAAGATTTGTCAATTTGCTACGTCGTTTGTTCTTGATTACGACACGCAGCCAATCTAGTGTTTCACAATATCGGAAACGATTCATAGCCTCTCCAGGTTTAGCAAGTTTGATCAATGATGGCAGCAGACGATCAAGAAAAAAAAGTCAACGGCATCTTTCAATTGGAAACCTCACGACACCACACTGTTCAACTTTTGATTGTCCATTATCTCACGCAGCCATGTTTAACCCAGTGTATGGGAGCGTTAAAGAACATTTACCCTCGCACATGCGTGTCACTTTTGTTAGTGAGAGATGCCTGTGTGCTATGCGCATGCCTTGCAGATAATGGACCGAACCCTTATTGCACGGGGTAGGTTCACTCACTTTCCTTTGACTCCTCTTTTGTGATCCTGACACTCAGTGCGGTTGGTCTCGACAATCATGAGTGGCAGCTTTGTTTGATTAGTGCACTGTGCATGCAGTATCAAAAACAAGCCAGAAGCTTTCGAGGATTAGGAATGATTTTATCGCATCCCACTCGCTAGCATGAAACCGTCCGGCAGCACCTAGTGATGGATGGACAACATCCTGGTAGACCAGTCACTAGCATGTGATAAGGCTGTGCGTATTGTAATGAAAAGCATATCTCGGACAGTGACCCGGTATCTTGCACCGTGGCTGCACTAGAAAGCAAGTCGGAATCTTCACAAAACTGTTAAACTGCTGTAGTGAATTTTTGGGTAGTCTTTAGCAAGGCAACCTTCTCTATACTGTTGCATTTGCGTAAACTTAGCTGAAGCATGAATACAGTCGAACCCACTTATAACAGTACTCTAGTGCCGCGAAAATCTTGTTGTTAAAAACTATAATTGTTATTAAAGGGTGACATGCAAAAAAATGCAAAATAAGGGGACGGCAGGCTGTTGTAAGAAAGCTCATATCGGATGGATATGCCAACACACATCAGTAATAAGGATGACACAGTTACAGATTTTTCGAACATACTTGAAAATTCTGATGCTTTAACGACAATGCCAAAAGCCCTGTAGAGTCGGTGTATAACATCTGAAATTTCAAACGCTGAAACTCTTCAAGGTTTCATTTTTCCGTCATTTTGCTCAATTTGCATCCCCGAAACTGCAATAACTGAAGCCACCACCACTGCCGCATCAATCATCTCGCAGGCTCGGCCAGAGCTGCCGCGATTCAATTTATTTGCAGCCGTAGCGGATTTCAAAGTCAGTTTTGCCGCAATGCAAGAATGCTCTGCGGTGAAACATACTGTGAATAGGGGCTGCTGTCACACCGTGGGTCTACGCCAACTTGGCATGTCACAAAGCAGCTTATATATATTTGGAAAGGTGGAAGGGTGATGGGCATGGCTGGCGATACGGAGAATACTACAGTACAGGTCCTACTGTACGAGTGCACAGTGGCTGATGGGGTGGTGGGCAGAATTGCAGCAGCTTCAACTTGTTGTTTTCTCATCTTCAAGGATTTCAAGTTGTATTACCTTGTGGCACAAACATTCAACAGCCAGAATTGATTGTTATAACCGATAAAATGGCGTGAGGGCATTGTTGTATGTGGAATATTTCACCATAGAAAACATATGAAAGTTAACTGTGCGTCAGCTTCTCATTGTTATAACCGATATATTGCTAAAACCAGTATCGTTATAAGTAGGGGTGTGCGAATATTCGAAATTTCGAATATTTTTCGAATAGTGTTTGCTATTCGATTCGATTCGCACTGGAATTTTACTATTCGAACTATTCGAACTTCTTAAAAACAAATAAAGTCAACGTCCAATTGAAAGTGACCCCTTCAGATTTTCAATATGCTTCACCTCATTACACTATCGTATTGCGGCAAAGCTGCCTTTCAAGCTCCGTTACAGTCGAACTTTGCCGAGACAGTCAACATCCGATTGGAAGTAGTCCCTAAATTTTCAATATGCTTCCCCTCAACACACCCCGGTATTGCGGCAAAGCTGCCTTTCAAGCTCTGTTACGGTCGAACTTTGCTAAGACTGCACAAGGGGAGAAATTCGGCCTTGTTGGTAAGACATTAGGAAAAATTTTTCAGCGCAAAATAACACAGGGACGAGAAGGGAGGACACAACACGTGCGCTATTGTTGCGCACGTGTTGTGTCCTCCCTTCTCGTCCCTGTGTTATTTTGCGCTGAAAAATTTTTCCTAATTTTTTTGCTAAGACACAGTCAACATCCGATTGGAAGTGGTCCCTAGATTTTCAATATGCTTCACCTCATCACACACTGGTATTGCGGCAAAACTGCCTTTCAAGCTCTGCTACGATCGCAAATGTACTAACTCAAGGAAACGCTGGTTCCAACATGGAGATGAAAGATGGACCTGAAATATGGACAGGAAGTCCGAAAAATCGGAAGCCGAAGCTTTTTAGCATCCAAAATTTCAGATGTTCTTATATCGACGTCTACAAGGCAGATTTGGAACTGCGGACTTGAAGGAAGCACACCCTTGTCCGTTGAAAGAGGAAGTTGATAGAGGAGGACAGGCTGAGGAATTGATATCTTTGCCTATCACGTGTAAAGTGTTGTCGGCAACATGGTTGCACCAAATCATGTACATAAATACAATTCGGCCTCTACATCGTCTCATTCTTGATAAGACTACTATGAAACACCACCCCGCCAGTGCTTCATCAACCTAGCGAAAAGAAACACTTTCATGTTTCTATCACATAAGAATATGCTTAGGAATCCTCTCCAACTTTTTTTCTGCAACTTCACTTCGAAGTATTCGAGAAACATTCTAGAAATATTCGAAAAATATTCGATTCGATTTGCACTCACCCTTCAATATTCGAATTCGCTTCGCACTCAAAATTTTGTTATTCGCACAGCTCTAGTTATAAGTGGTTTCGACTGTATCTCCAGAAATATGATTCCTTGTGCCAATACTTTTTCGTGTTATTCTTTATGGGCAATTGTTTGCTGTGGCTGAAATTTCATTGTGTTGTTTGTTTTAGCATTTAGAACCGGGTTCACCTGGTTCTCCAGGATAGCACAGGTGCTCTTTGACAGGTCGAGTGTGGTCCAACGTTGCGTTGGCATGTGTGGTGTTGGCCTTGATGCACAGCTTGTCAGGTGTCATTGAGGGGCTCTCCCTGGGCATTGTGCCGTACCTGGTGTTCTTGGTGGTGCCTGTTCTGGGCCGCATGAGTGACCAGGATGAAGCTGTCCGGCTTATGGCCACCCACTGCTTTGCTGCCCTGGTTCGCCTGATGCCCCTTGACGTGAGTATTTCTGGAGCATCACCCGTGGGCTCGTTTATTACTGTCACATTCATGCAAAACTGAACATTTTTAAATGCCAGCCCTTAGCTTGCTGGACTAGGCTGGTTGGTACATCTCTTTTACTGAAATCAGTTGGTGCTTCAGTAGGTCTGTCATTCTTACTTCGTCCTGCCTGTTTGTCGTCTCGACCATCCACATTTCTAGGCGTTCTTTGCAAAGATAAATGATCTTGTTGTTACAGATGCCAACTGTATTTAACGAAGAATCTCCGTGGACAACACCTCTAACCATAATATGCATAACATTGTGTGCTAGGCCACTACCATCAGCCCAGTGCTTAGATCGTGCCAACCAGTGTGCGTTTGTGGTCACCACTTGCCCAAGCAGCCTGTTGACTGATACTTTTTCGATTATCTGAAGCTCAGAGGCCTGCGTATCTAGTCACGGTTTGCTTTTGAGAAGCTATCTCATTAGCTCATTTAAATCGAGTGCTTATTACAATACAGACATTTTTTTGCTTTATTTAATAAAAAAAAATCTGAAGCCATGGCACTGGCTTTGGCGCATCTCGGTTAAGTCCAAGGGTGTGGAATCAAGTCTTGGTCCCTGCATCCACATTGTGATGGAGGCAACATGCAATAATGTCTGTCCATTGTGTCCACGTGAAAGAACCGCGAGTGGTAAAAATTAATCACTCGTCCTCCACTACGGTGGGAAGGACGAGTGATTTTACGCGCATTTGTGCTCTCTTTGTGCCCGCTTCGCTTCGGACCATGTACTGCTCTCAGTCCGAACAGTGTATGCCACACGTGCAGCTGAGCTGATAGCTGCAGATGACTGTGAGAAGGTTGTCGGCGATAAGTCATAATGGCTCGTTCATCGCCGGCCGCCACATTGCCTTCACTTTCTTCTGATGCTTATCTATGAAGGAGTCGCCGCAATCGCACGGAAGTTGTAATCATTGATCGGCCAGTCTCTGCCGTTACCGAAAAGACAAAAGACATCTTGCGGCACATTGTGGTGTTGGCGCAGTGAACTTTTAAGCGCCGAAAAGTTATTGCGGTCATCGCTTAATGCATTTTATGGCTTCTTGCGTTTCAAGACATAGGTTCATCGTAGGCGGTCGTAACTACAGAGAATGGCGCCAGAAAAGTTGCCATGCGAAAGCTGACCACAAGGCTTCATGCTGCCTCTTATTTCTTTTTTTATTTTTCACTGCCCTTCTGCCACAAGAAATGCCAGGAAAGTGAGCGACCTCGCTCGCAGCGTCTGAAATCAGCGTGCGGTGCTCGCCGATCTAGGGTATCTTCGTCACGATTAAGCTGGAGCGGGGCACGCGCGAGCGCTAGCCTCTCATGCTTTGGAAGGCCTGCTTTAACATTTTTTCGCTTCATATGCGCCATATTTTTACCGCGACCGTGTCTGAAGTGTTCGTTGTAAAAGTAGAAGGCTTTGAAAAACGTTCGCTATATGTGGACGCAATTTCAATGGGTAGCATAGGAAAAATGTAAGTGCACCGAGATATGGTAGTTATAACCAATAGATCGTTATATCTGGGATTGCTGTAAGTGGGTTCAACTGTAGTACGTTGCTTCTAATGGAAATTGGCCAGGACAAGAGGGAAAAAGATTGGTTATCCATAAAAACGTGTCATGCGGCACCGTAGAGACGAGATTTTACAGTCCACATTGTGCCCTGATCACCAGGAAACAGAGAGCATGTGGAACCTGCCGAAAACGGGCACCTTGAATCTTGCGCTTGCTGTTACGTTTAAATTTTTTATGGGTTGCAGTATGAAATGGGGCTGCATGACTTCGCATCATCAGAGTCCCTACGAGAAATCACAAAATCAATCATAAAAAAAATGTGTACCACTGTATGCTTGGCCACTTGTGATTATCACTGGCCACCTATTTGACAGTACTATTGCATACTGCTGTAAACACCTTACTTTGTGTAAAGGCTAGTGGATTTAACCCTTTGAGGGTCGAATTTTTTCGCGAAATCCAGTCCAAAAATGTGTAATTTTTTTATTGCTGAAATAAATTCTCCAGACGATTTTATTTAAGAAAAAAATTGTCTAAAATTTTTTTTCGTGACCGTAAAGTGACAAAAAAATCATTTTTGTTGTTACATACACATGGTTTATTCGTAGTAAAATCAAGCAAAACCCTGAAAAGAAAAGCTTAGCTGTTTTTTTATAAATAAAAATTATGCATTGTATTAAACGTAGCTCACAGACATACAAAAATAAGCGCACCAGAGTACTTTTCCGGTTAAAAATGTTCGTGCTCTAACACAAAACTTTTCAGCGTGTGATAGTCATTGAAGCATGGCTCGCCGCGCACACTTTTCAGATGTCGCTCCGTGATCGTCATCGGAGTCTAAACTCGTCAAAAAATCCTCGTCTGACAAACTGAAATCCAATTAATAGTCCGGGAATAGTCCGCATCGGAAGAATCGCTGCTCGACTCACCGACAGCAGAGCAACCGGCGCGCGCTTCCATAGCGTAAGCGAACTGCTTCAGTGAGCGCACGGAAGAAAACTCTATGGTTGTGCGCCCGTCCGGAAAGCAAAACGTGTGAAAAATCACCAGTAATCCTTCGCCTAATCGCCAACGAGACGTAGTTAGCTTTTGCGAGACCCCAAAACAGGAAACGCAATCACGGCGGCGTCGTTTGTGTAATTTAGCGCCGCACGGAAACAGATGTGATCGCGCCTCGGGGTGCAATAAACGAGAGAGTAACAAGCGGTCACCCTTTGAGAGATTAGAAACCAAACAGCCATCAGCTTTGCGGGCGCAAGAAGCGGAAACCACCCGAAGGACGAAATCGAAACCAGCCGCACCGCGTGCGCGCGTTCCGATGCGCAACTGAACGCCGCCGCGCCGCTTTGGAAAGCAAAAAAAAAAAAAGGAAGACGGAGAGACATCGGCGCATTAAAAAAAAATTGCACGTATTCCCGAAGCGTGGCAGCACATTCCAAGCAAGAGAAATGATCGAAGAAAGCGCGCGTTTGAAACCAACCACTCCGCGGGCGCGCTCAGTTGCGCAAGCGATAGCCGGCGCGCCGTTTTGCGAAGCATAAAAAAAGCAACAACGGAGAGACTTCGGCGCATGAAAAAAATTCCACGTATTCCCGAAGCGTGGCAGCACATGCAAAGCAAGAGAAACGATCGAAAAAGGCGCGCACTTTAAACCAGCTGCACCGCGAACGCGCGCGAATGGGCAAGCGATAGCCAGCGCGCCGTTTTGGGAAGCAAAATAAAAATACAGCGCAGAGACATTGGCGCATGAAAAAAATTCCACGTATTCCCGAAGTGTGGAAGCACATGCCAAGCGAGAGAAATGATCGAAAAAGGCGCGCGTTTTAAAAATAAACGCTATGCCGTACATGTACGACGAAAACCCTTTGGTACCAGGAAGCTTCTGCCGTACATGTACGGCGAAAACCCTCAAGGGGTTAAAGTGGCATCAACAGTTTCTGCATTTCATGCACTGTTTGCAGAGTGGTGCCATTGATGAGGCCGGAGGACCCCTGTCGGCCGACCTGCGTGAGCGCCGAGCGAGTGAGCGCCATTTCTTGGAGCAGCTGATGAATGCACGGCATGCAGACAACTATGAACTGAGTGTGCCCATCAATGCGCAGTTGCGCTCTTACCAACAGGTGAGACATCCGTTGAACACTACTCTTTTGTAGTCGAAGTGCAGGTCGGCAACTGAAAAACAGATGAGCACTGTTATTCTGTGTCCGTAAGCTGCGGCTGCCACTGCCAAACTAAACAGTACCACGCCCACCAGGCACCAACGATAAGAACTGCGTCCGTTGTTTAGAGATGGCGGGTGCAGCAGTGACGCCCGTGCAAGGGAAGAACAGGTTTGATTTCCAGGAATGGGCTGTGGCGCGGCAGAAGACATCGTCAGTCTGTCGAAGTACGCCAGCCAGTTACTGCAGCCAAGCCTGAGTCCAGGGCAGCATGGCAAAGTCTTCCCGTGCAACGTCAAAGTGCAGGTCGGCAACTGAAAAACAGACGAGTGCTGTTACTCTACAGTAGACTCGATAATTCAAACTCTGATAATTCAAACTTTCGGTTAATTCAAACAAATCTTAAATTTTTGGTTGGCCCACTATGTGTTCAATGTATTTTAAAGCTGCTTAATTCAAACTGCCTCACTGCACAAATTCGGTTAATTCAAACTTTGTGCTTGTCCTTGACTGGAAATATCTGCTGCCTTTGTTACGTCTAGCTGAACATTCACGTTTTTTTGTTACTAACAGGCGCAAATAAAGCTGATTGCCTGCCTACAAAATGGCCAAACTAGCCGAACCTTGCACACCAATAATCTCGTGCTGACCGAGGGAAGAAAAAGCTGTACGGTCTGGCCTTGATCTGTCACTTTCTCTGCAGTATGCCATGCGAGAAAGTGTCCTAAGAATTAGAAGGGGCTAGCAACTGTCGTTGGACGCAACACATTTCGTCCCTTAATTACACACCCGTGCGTGCCTTGTATAATTACAAGTACGAGTATTATCGCTGATGTCTAAAAATTTTACTGGCAATCATGCAGAGCAGTCTGTAATATTGCTGCGGCACTGAGAAACAATAAACATCGCACTGTTAGTTGGTGTGTTGCCCTGAGTCATATTTATGAGAACTTCTGATAATTCAAATAAAATCCTGAGGTCCCCTCAAGTTTGAATTATCGAGAGTCTACTGTATGTCCGTAAGCCGCTGCAGCCCGCATGTGACATTATTTCCTTGATACAGCCTGGTTGCAGGGATGGTGCCAGGATTTTTTTTTAAAGAAGGGGTAGGGGGGTAGGCTAGGCATACCGTATTTACTCGAATCTAACGCGCACCTTTTTTCCGGGAAAGCGAGTCCAAAAATCGCATGCGCGTTAGAATCGAGTACCGAAAAAAAAAAAAGAAACTCGGTTATCCTATTGGCATCGACATTTCAAAATGGCCGCCTCCTACGCGCCTTGGCCATTTCTGCCATTTTTTCAGTTCGTACGTGTGCTGAGGAGATTGTCATCCCGTTCTGCGTTCGCATCGACGGCATGGAAGTGTCGACTCTAAATACTCGACTAGTATACCACGATGCCGCATTTAAAAGAATAGTTATTACATGTGCAGAGAGACGGACGGAAATCGGGCCGCATCGCGGTCATTCGGATATAGTTCGGAGTTCCCGAAACGTGCGTGCGAGACTGGCGCAAACAGAAGCAGAAGATTTTTTACAGCAAAGCTTCACGAAAATGTTTCTGTGGACAAAAGCAGGGCCAGTTTCCCGAAATCAAAGAGTGTTGACAGCGACAAGGAGTTGTCCGACAGCGACGAGGACTGATCCATTACGCGACTCGTATCGCCGCCGTAGTGGTGACAGTTTTAGCGGCAAGGCCCGCTTTTTGACTTTGTGTTTTACTCTTTTGAAACTTTAGTTCTTTAAAACCCAAATACTTGTTCTTCTGAATGTGCGAAGTTTGACTCCTACGGACTTTTTTTGTTCTTTTCTCTCACGAAAAATGGGTGCGCGTTACAATCGATGTATTACTTTTTTTTTTTTTTGGTCGCGGAAAACGGGTGCGCGTTACAATCGAGGGCGCGGTAGAATCGAGTAAATACGGTAGCTAGCTTGGGCTGGTTGTGACCACGTGTACATCGAAGAAACTGGCAACTTTTGGCAAAAAATGAGCGTAGCTTGCACAGGGGCGTAGGCAGAAATTTTTTTCGGGGGGGGGGGCACCTCCTTGATCTGTAGTGGGGACGAGCAGGCAGATGTGGTCGAGTGTCATTTTCTGCTCTGTATGCTATGGCAAAAAAAAATTTCGGGGGGGGGGGGGGGGGGGCACGGGCCCGGGTGTGCCCTAACGTGGCTACGCCCCTGAGCTTGCACTAAGTTGCACAAGGCTGGGTCACAGCAGAGCTGCTGGGCACCTAGCTGGCCCTGGCTTGGCTTGGCTTTTGCCCTCTCGCCCGTCTCTTTCCCACCCCTTGCTATACTATACTATATCTCTCCTGTAGCATGTATCTGCCTCAGAAATGGGGCAAATCCTAGTACTCGCCACACTTGTCCATTAAAAATTAAGGGAGTACATGTGCAGCAAACTTCGATTAGAGGCCACATGTTTCAGCTTCTCTTGTTAACCATCGGAACCAAGTGCTTGGCTAGTTTATGGGGGCGATAATTCTCTAACTATGACACATGGCAAATCTCAAGCAAAACAGCTCTGCTGTAAGAGATTATAACAGCACTACTATGATGTCAGAAAGAAGCACATGGCAACAAGTGCACTGGCTGAACACGAAGTGTCCATGGGCCGTGACGTCAACTGGGAGAGCAGGAAATTTATTGGCAAGTAAAAGAATCCCTTCATACTCGGACATCGAAATGCACAGCTCCGGCAACCTACCCTCAATGTACATTCGCTGCTTACATCACATCATGAAACCTGTATAACCGACACCACTTTAAGCATTTTTTTCATTGTGAACAAGGATCCCATAGCAGGGCTGAAACGTCTTTTTATTTCAACGATTGGTCAGCGCCGATTATTTCCCGCTATGTTCATAAATATTTAAGCTCACTGAAGGACTATCGTTAACTTTGTATAAAACATTGTCTGGCAGTGTGAGGTCACACAGATCCTGTGTGGATGCAGAGCTTCATTCTTCTAGAGGCCCGGCAGGCACAAGGTGCACGGAAGTGGGCTTCCACACTGCATGTGTATTGTGCAGTAGTTCTTTTAACTGTAGATGAATGCCTGTAAATCAGCCCTTTCAAACTATCCTATAGGATAGTTTGAGAGGGCTGATTCTTACAGAATGATTGCTGCACATACAGTTTCGAAGTGCTCACTACATAATACTTCCTTTTCTGAGTTGGCGAGGTACCCATTACGGCTCCGTCAGGTAACATGCGCACCTGCGCAGCTGCACTTATTGTTGATGCTGCTGTTGATAATGAGAACAGAGTGAGACAGCTGCGCATATCGCGCATTTTTGATACAATTTCGTTTTCCTGCGCCAAGCTGCTCCAAAAGCATAAAAATCGCAAAAATTGTGCCGCACTGCTCTAAAACAGCTTCAAAAGCAGGAATTTTGATGCCCACGTGAGCTTCAGTGGGGGAAAAGGGTCGAGTGGACACCATGATTTTCCAAGCAGCGCCAGGAATACCAAGAAAATAAGACGTTCGCAGAACACTTAGACGCGCCTAAGCGTGTTTCTTCTATGCACCTTTCTAATGAAGGCTCCCATGGTGCCACCATAATCTCCTCTGGACTGTTGTCAATATGCGTGACCCTTCAAAAATGTGCTGCCGTGCCCTGAGCATGCTGCTTCTACTCGCTAGGCCGTGTGTTCTGGCGCTACTGGCGCTTGGGGAAAACTACCGAGTGGCATTTGTAGCGGGGCTGACGCTCAGGTTATTTGTTGTGTGTAGCGTGTTCCTCCGGTCGCTGCAGTTTCCGTTTCCACGCTGCTGCGTGTGCTGTGATGCACCTACGCGCGTTTGGCGTCGCCGAGCACCTTGCGGTGTCATCGTGGCGTCAACTAGCTTCCTGCATGTGACGCGTCTCTACGATGCTCTAGTGCATGGGTTCTCAAACTGAGCTCCGCGGAGGATATCTTAGAGTTCCTCAAGCTGCCAGAATGAGTGCCACCTGCTCCCATTTCACCGCCATTAGCAACTAGTTTATTTATTTAGACAAGCAAATTTGCACTGCATTTTCTGTAGTGTTTGCGATGGAAAGGCACCGAGCACCTGTGGTGCTCCGAAAAGGAACGACACACACGCAGTTCCACACCACGCCCAACTTACCCTCGGCTGTATGGCGGCGCCCCCTGGCGCCATACAACAGAACAAAGCATATTACAATATACAACATTTTGCATTTAACGAAATCATCGCACACCGCATCCACACATCTGGTGTCTGCGGGTAGCGAGAGACCCACGTGTTAGCAGCACTAAAAACTCATCTAGTGGGCGCCCTGAAACTTGCACGATTTGTTGACCCATGGAGACAGAATGCATGCAACGCTGCAAACCAGTTCAGACGACATTCACGGGCACCTCGGCGCTTTATTCATGTATCATGGCATGTTGGCGTTCACGTGGCATAGTTTTCATACAGGGTGATTTGTCACTGCTTTATGTCGATTTTGTCATCAAAACGGGAACGAGCGCTTTGATACGCGTAAGAGGCGTCGCTTTGTACCGGCTGTGGGCTACACGACCAATCAGGTTTAGCTTTACGACCGGTGTATCCGTCAACGGCCGTTTCACTGTGCGACTGGCATGCCTCTTTTTTTTGTTTTGCAAGAAATAAAACAGGCCCTTGTGTGTCCGGCGCTTCGTTTGCGTGAACATATTGCTTTTGGTGCGCGTGCCTGAGGCATGCAATGTATGGTCGGCGGGCGCTTTACGCGACTCGTGGAACGGTGCGAGGGGCAATCGCAAGTCTGTGTATTATCAGGTGTTCTACATCAACGGCGATGACCTTCGATATTAAAGAAAAGAGAACAGGCGAACGGGGGCAGTTAATACTGTGGTTGCGCGCGTCGAGGAGCGTAATCCCCCCTCCCCCCCTGCTTTTGTCTTCAAGCTCAAGAATAATTTAGGGGTTCCCAATGCGCTGGAATAGCCGTTGCGGTTTCCCAAGGCCAGAAAGTTTGAGAACCCCTGCTCTGGCAGTTTTGCACGAGAAGGCGGCAACAGACTGGTGCGAAGTGCATTTGTGTTGTCCCCCAGTAAAAGCGTACAGTACGCTTACAACGGCACTACTCTTGCAGTACCATATGCGCGCATTTGACGAGACAGTCAGTGCAGCGAGGTTTCTTGGCACCCGCGCTGCACTCGTGAAGGTGGTCCCGCACGAGGTGGCAGTGAATGGTGGTGCAGCGCTCTTTAGTTGTCGTCTGTGAAAAGCGTGCAGTACACTTGACATTATGCCAACAGCGCGGCTGAGCAGATAGCCGAAAGCGCTTATAGTAGTGTTCTCCTTACAAAGAGTAACACTAACCTACAGGAAGCTCTTGGGAAGCTTGAAAAGATAAACAAGCAGACGAAGCAGACGTACAAAAAGCTGAAGCAGTAATCTGCTAAATCATGTCACTAATCTTAAGCAAAGGCCTGCTGCTATGCAACTACAATTCTCGTGCAATCACAATTGAAAATCAGTTCTGCGGAATCCCACAAGGTGGCGGAAGGGTTAAGAAAGGGAAAATAGACAACCACCCTTTTGTAGCACGAAGCCATAAGGAAAGGCCTTTCCTGGTGGCTTCGTGCTACAAACGGGTGGCTGTCTATTTTTCCTTTCGCAATCACAATTCATTTTTTTTATAAGTGTGATGCATTTTCTCTTTTTGCAAATGTTTGAGGTGAACCTAGTTTCTGGAACCTTTTTTTCAATTATTTCATATGTTTGTTACATAGGCTAGATGGGTCGCGTGGTATGTAAAAAGGTAGTATAGTTCATACCTGGTGATAATCTGTTGGAAAGCTTCCTACAAAGGCTATTTAAGTATTATGTGTATTCTAAGCCAATTAAAATATATACTTGTCCCTCCAAGTTGCTACAAATTTGTTTTTTCAAGCTCATAAGACAACATATTAAATGCCGCTAACTCCTCCAAAATAGAAATATTGCTGCTCCAAAAACTGCTCCCAATTCAGTTTCAGCTGTCTCACCCCTGTGATAATTATTATGCCTGTGTGCTTTGTAATTGGTGGGCTTTTAAAGAAGCCACTCGTTGCGCAGTTGACATGTTGTGACCCCTGGTGTAGTTCTACCCTTCTGTCACGCAATAGCTAACATTCATATATAACATTCATATGGTGTTCTTTTTTGAAGCAACTTCGAGCGTGGTAAAGCTGTTTTCACTGCAGCGTCAGGGTGTTATGCCCTGAAACTACTCATCCAGAGAAAACCCACACAGCCGCAAAACCACACTTCAATGTTAACATTACATATTACATTCACCTCAATTATTTTGTCAGTTAAACAGCATGTTATATGGGCTTATATGCTCCACTTATGTATAATAAGCTTTAAAGTGTAACATATTGTACCAATAGAATAAATAAATATACTATTTGATTTGAAATTGTTCGACCATATCACTATTCGCTTCGAATTCACTTCGAACCTCAAACTTACTTTTCACCCATCCCTACTGGTGCCATGGAAATCTACGGGTAGGTGCAATTTTGCCATCACCTGTACAAAAGGTGTTCCCTGCAAAAGCACTTTCTGTGGATGCCACTGCTTTTCTCATTCATACAGCTGACTTCTCTTTGCCCTTTGCAGGAGGGTGTGAACTGGTTGGCATTCCTGAATAAGTACAGCCTGCATGGCATCTTATGTGATGACATGGGTCTGGGCAAGACACTCCAGTCCATCTGCATTCTGGCCTCGGACCACCACAAAAGAGAGCAGCTGTACAAGGTACTACTTGTCATGTGTCAATATTGCGCAGATGGTCCAACATCTATGCTGTGCCTACTAAGGCTGTTTCGTGCATACTTATGTGAATGGTTAGCACTTTTGAATGGGATGAAGAAATTAGTACTAGCAACTGTAATGCTTATTCAGTGCACAAGAACATGACACATTTGCTACTCTCAGCATTATTTTTCTGGAACTAGGATACGGAAAGTTCAGTGGCATGGGTATCGTTGTAGTACAGAAATAAACGTACTGTCCGGAAAAATGTACGATCCAAATCCAGTAAAAATTGAGGCTCACAAGTCGATATTGAGGTGCAAGGTCAAAAAAATTTTATTTCTCAGAAAACGTAGTGGAGCTCTTCGATTTTCAAACTTCTGGCAGCTCGCGGGCAGCCAGAAGTCAGCCAGCTAGTTTCGGTCCTGACAGGAAACAATGTCGTGGTCACGTGTGTCGAGATCCCAAGCTCGAAGGTTGCAAAATCAAAGTTGGGGACAGCCAGTGTTAACGTAAAGAAATGCTATAGCCGTGACAGCAAACAAAACATGTGCCGCATGAGCGTTGGTTCGTCCTACATTGCTCATTTGGAAATATAAAGGACAAGGGCTCAAGTTTCTCCGCCGACACCAGCACTTGCCATTTCCCTACTGGAGACTGCTGGGTTCGACCCCTCCGCACCCCTCATTTCCTGGTCTTCTGTAGCATGCACACGCTGCGTGTGGCAGCTTCTTTTTGTGTGTATGGGTTTGTAATCGCTTAGAGGGGTACTGACACAAAAATTTTCGTGTGGGGTTTTTTTGCTGCAGCACGCGACAGATAATTAATTGCAGTCTGCTTATTACTGACCAGTCTCAGTTTCAGTTTAAGAGAGCTCGAAAAACAAGCCACTGGTGCAACTAATGCCATCTAGCGTGTGAAACGGCACACAACTGTGACGCACTTTCGTGCTGCTTGCGTCGTCTATTCGCGTTCTTTCGCATGTGGCATGTGCAGCACAATGTTATTGCCATCATCATCACCATTATCACCTGGTGGCAAAGACTTTCTTAGGCTACCATACATTCGTCCTGGGCACGAATTCGTGAGCGGCCACCATCTAGTAGCCTGCTGGCACAAGCGTGGCAAAAGCACAATGGTGACTATGACGTCATGATTTAGCTGGGCATCTCGGAGCTTGGCCGTAGTGGTGACACCGCGGAAGTTTGGGGTCACCTTCAGATCACTTTATATGATGTTAATGTCGTGAGGTGCGGCTTAAAGGGACACTAAAGAGAAACAATGAATTGGTTTAGATCCATAAATTATGCTCTGAGAACTCTATGTCGTTAATTTTGCCATCACAGGTTTATTAATAGAGGAGAAAATCAAGTTCAAAGTCTCATTTTTAAATTTCACGCCGAAATCTCCCCGCTTGACGTCACAGATTTCAAAGTGCATTTATCGTATTTTGGCGCCATTGGCTCAACAAAATTACCCCAAACTTGGTATGTCAAGTCTATGGCCCCCTCAGAGGACAATGTACTTCATTTTACCAATTAGGAACTACGCAGTCCCCAATAGGCACCGTCAAAACATGTGACATCACGGCAAATGGTGCGGAAACTTTTAGGTGGCGTCGCCACCCACATTTTGTTTTTTCACGTTTTCTCGCTTACTAAGCGTCTTCTCGCAGCAAGCGTGGTGTCTTTGACATCATGAAAGAGTACTTTACTAATATGAGAAAAATTGTTTTGCTCTTTAGGTCCCTTTAAAGGGCACTTGCGAAAGTTGCGGCAGAAAGACCCATCCTTTGGGTGTGAGAGGAAAAAACCGCTAGTGTTACCCTATTTGCACCGGGGGACACGCACCACCTGAAGAAGGTTACAAACCGCCACGGAGTCAGCATGGTGTTTTCTGCACCTAAGAAGCTCTCGCAGTTGTGCTCACGAATTTCGTGCAGCGAGGAGCACGCTAGCCATTGGGGCAACAAGCATGTCAAGCCAGTTGTGCAATGCGATGTGGGAATGGTTTATGAGATTCCGCTTTCCTGCAAGAAATCTTATGTCGGACAGACGGGCCGTTACCTAAATGACTGCGCACCAGCTGTGTATCAAAAATAATGAAATGGCTAATTTGCCGGCTCACTGTGCAGCCTGAAGTGAAGATGTGAGGCACGATTTTATCAGGTTAAGATACTGGGGCATAGCAAGAACATGTGTGCTCAGGAAGTCTTAGAAGCTTTTATCATCATAACGAAAGGCAAAAGCTGTGTAAGTGATGCCTGAACATCGCTTTATGGTGCAGAAGTCTTTTTTGGTGGATAAGGTGTGTTAGCACTTGGTGTGTTTGTGCGCGTCTGCGCAGTTCTGTTCGGATGGTCTATTTAAATCACGCTCTGTGGTCAGTGAAATAGTTGGTAGTTTGCGTTCGTTCTGTTCGTGTGTCTTCTTTGTGGTGTCCCTTTCAAGTTTCGCGCAATTATTTTCCTGCATAGAGTACAAAGGCTGACGTCACAGCTTCGGCAGTGTATTCTTGGGGGGTCACGCCTGTTTAATGCAGCCCAGAGAGGATTATGGCGGCGCCCAGATCTGTGACGTCCCCCTTCCCCGCGTCCCTTCATGCTCGTTCAAGACGGGCGGGGCGTGTCCTCTCTGCTTGAGCAGCATTGGATCTACAGCAGGCCTTACACCGGGGGGGATGTTATCGCATGCGCCCTCCAAACATTAGAGATGGGCCGGCTCGTTTGATCTCTGCTTCAGCCACGTGCATCACCTCACCTCTCATGCGCTTTTACCCACGGGTAGAACATACGTTGTGCAAGGGGATGTTATCTATTTGGACTTTATACGGTAAAAACCCGTCGAGAGTGTATGTAATTGCTATCGCAATAAAACGAAATTACCACTTGGTTATCATCATCATCAGTTTCCGCACGAGACATTGCTGCAGTCCAGCAGTTGTCGTAGCTTCCAGCTTCCGGTTGCCATTTACGTTTTGTATGCGTGGGTGTGGGTATTAGTCATGCAGCACGATCGTGGTTTATGTGTTCCTGCCAAGCCTTATAATGCCTTAGAGGCAATTCCAACAGTGTGCTTACAAAGCCGCATGAAGGAGTTACTCAGAGGCCAATAACGGCAACCGAGGTGGAAGAACTTCTGACATTGCACCAGAGGATGTGGCTTCGAATCCAGTGAATAAATATTAGTTTTCTGTGCCTTACGACAGTGTCATTTACAAGATTTATACAGCTGCTTGCAAATATTCAGTGCTGTGCATGACTATGCATTTCGCAATGAATCGACTCTGTGTGAATTGTGTTTTATCGTGTTGACAGAGTTAAAAACAGATGCGTCTCATACAGAGGTGCGTCTTATATACCATTTTTTCCGCGAAAATCGTAAAAAGTAGGGGGTGCTTCTTATACAAAGGGGCGACTTATACACCAGAAAATATGGTAATCATATTTTCTGGGACCGTATTAACCCGAATATATTAACGCACAGTTGTATTGGAGTGATGAAATGTTGTTGATACACGAGGTGTTGCTGGAGCCAACATTTCAACCAGCAGACTTGTCTTCTTCAAAGTGGCAACTTGAAGCTGCAACTTCAAGCCTTGAAGAAGACAAGTTTGCTTGTCAAAATGTTGGCTCCAGCAACACCTTGTGTTCCAAGAATTTTTCATCACTTCAAGATTCTATGTTCCCTTAACTTCTACCTTACTTTGGATAGCTCCATTGGGTTATTCTTAGCTTTTGCGATGGCAAAAATAGGAGCCGCCAAACTGTACTAAGTGGGAACATATCAGTGAGGTTCTACTATACATCAGGATAGCAAAGACTTAAAAAATCTTGGTGTGTTTTTCTTTATTTCTCATAGCTTTTCAGGAAGAGCCCGGAAGGCACATGGCCACTCAAATGGCTAGATGGAACACCCTTTAGCGAGATTTCAAGTTTGTGTAATGTAATCTAGTGTCATTAAAAGAACAATCTATTTGGCCTGCGCAACAGCTGTCGTGTAACAAAGTAAACAACTTCTCACCTTGCAGTGGGTGTGCTTCTTGTGTTGCTTCCTAGTTGACCTTCGTGCAAGGCACTATCGGCAGCTAAGTTCTTTGTTGTTTTCCCCTCTGTGCCCCATTCACAACATCAATTATAGTTTACAAGTCATCGTAAGAGGGATAGCAAGTACAATAGCCCTCTAAAATTGTGCAATTTATTCAAAGAAGTGATGATCTGTTTTGCAAAATGCCACGCCTGCCACTGTACCCCTGTCATGCCTGCGTGTCACTGCAGGAAACGCAGCGTGCAGATGCCAAGCCTCTTCCCTCATTGGTCGTGTGCCCGCCTACGTTAACAGGTCACTGGGTGTACGAGGTGGAGAAGTTTGTCTCAAGCCAGTACCTGCAACCACTGCACTACACGGGACCCCCAATGGAGCGTGCCAGGTACTAGGCACAACACAAGCTTCGCTAGTCGCTGACTAGT
Source organism: Rhipicephalus sanguineus (assembly GCF_013339695.2). Taxonomy (NCBI): domain Eukaryota; kingdom Metazoa; phylum Arthropoda; class Arachnida; order Ixodida; family Ixodidae; genus Rhipicephalus; species Rhipicephalus sanguineus. The sequence goes on along the minus strand of NW_023615202.1, from coordinate 14,225 downwards.
CCGTACTTCTGCATAGTGATCTGTTATGTGCCCCATGAACTTGGGTTTCCATACAAATCAGTGGTAATGTTTCTCCTCTTTTTTTTTAGGCTGCAGGAGAAAGCACACAAGCACAACCTGGTGGTGGCCTCATACGACATTGTGCGCAACGACATTGATTTTTTTGCTACCATCAGGTGGAACTACTGCATTCTTGACGAGGGGCACATCATCAAGAATGGACGAACCAAGGTGAGGCTATGAGGCTGCATGGCAGGTTGCTCAGCATAGATGATTATATATGGCTCCCCACAGGGGCGTCTGCTTTGGCTGGCATTTCGTGTATGGCATCACTATGTAGCCGAGCCTCTCCGAATTGCAAGTACTTTTGTCTGCACAGCTGGCACGTGCCCTGAAGCAGCTGCAGGCCAACCACCGGCTCATTCTGACGGGCACACCCATCCAGAACCAAGTGCTTGACCTGTGGTCTCTGTTCGACTTCCTCATGCCAGGATTCCTGGGCACGGAGCGGCAGTTTGCGCAACGCTTTAGCCGCCCTATCCTACAGTCACGTGACGCCAAGTCTTCCTCAAGAGAGCAGGAGGCTGGTGCGTTTCTTTTTACACCTTCACCCTTTTCCCCGTCAACCCTGTGTGCATACTTAAAAAAATTTTAAAGCACTAACACGACTGGGACAAGGAAGGGCCCAACACGAGCACTTACTCACAACCTTGCTCAAGAAATGCTGCTTTGTATGGGAGCAACCCTGCGCCCATGCACACCCCGATTTTTGTATGAAGACCTGATCTCTAAATCCTACAAAAGTGTTGCTCAGGTAGAAGCTCAAAAAAGGCCTCTACTATGGCTCCACAGCCATTTTTAAATGCCACCCCATCGTTGAAAGTAATATGTGAATATTACGTATACCGGCCCGTGTAACACGTAACAAAACTTTTGGTAAATTTAATATGCCACCAACAAGAAATGTATATGGGAAGACATTAGTTGAATTTGTCGGCATAAAATTATGGAATAACATACCATTCGATTTAAAAGAAAGTATATCGCATTCCTTAAAGAAATACAGTAGAATCTCAGTGATACGAACCTGGCTAATCAAATTTCTGTCTGATGCGAATTCGCAAAATTCTCCGGCCAAATTTCATTGGGTCCAATGGGCCAAAATTCGGATTTTCCAAACACTTTTCTGTGTTGCGATGGGTGATACGAACTTCGGTGCTGAAACCGTCAAATGACAGCCGACAGCAGCGTGTTCCGGATGTTTCAGAAGTACGCGCCCAGCCAGCGCACACACACTCAGAACTGTGCTTATTATTGGCCACAACTGCTGTGGACGAAGCCACGGTCGCTATCAACACCATCATGCATGGCAAAGACGAAACTCCAAGAGTCCACGTGCATCCAGTGCTCACCGGTTCAAAGCGATGCTGCTTGCCACAACCACTGTGGACGAAACTGCGGTATATGCGATCATAGATAGCAATGATGTAGTTTTTGAAGGCACGTGTGCAGCCCGCACATATGAATTGAAAAAACAGAACTACCGTTTGCCACAACGGCTGTGCACCAAACTGCGGTCGCTATTCCGAAGGTATAGTCAAGCGTGATTTGAAGGTATCGCACAAGCATCGACAAAGGACTACAACGGCATCACGGCTCGGAATCTTCTTTCGAGCAGAGGGAGGTACAGTCGATCTCGATTATATCGAACTCGGATATATCGAATTATTGGCTATATCGAACAGTTGAGAAATCCCCTTGAATTTCCCATGCAAAAGTATGGGGTTGGTGTGCACGTATATCGAACTCCCGCACAGCGAAACATCTGCTATATCGAACGCTGCCCCGCGCCGAAGCCCAGAAAGTGCATTTTTCCTAACAACTATTGATCAATCATTTTTCGGCCGCGTTCTTATGAATTCCAATCCCTTGTCGCGCGCAGGTGACGAAATTGCGTTGTTCTAGTTCGTTGTGCAGCGCTTGTCAGTTCACCGGTATATTTGACGCGCGGTACGCAGGTTTTAATGCATGGGCTAGTGTTTTTCAAAGAGGCTGATTGCCGAGGGCACCAAAATGAGAATTCGAAGCGACTTCACAGTCTTGTTGTAACGTTTGCATTCCCTTCTTTGTCTCTTCGCGCACGATGGCATGCGGGCCCACAAAGCATGGCCTTCGAGATCCGCAACCTTGTGACGTATTTTTAGTGTTTTCGGTTTTAAAACGCTGATCTCAGAGGCTACGCTTTTTTTCGCATTTCTCGCCAAAGTAGCGGCTGCCTTCTGCAAAGCCCCAAGTGCCATCCGTATCACCAACATGTCAACGGTGGAGAAATGTTGCTTCGTGCAGCGTGTACTTTGCGCTTTGTTCTTGATAAATCGTCATTCGAGAGTCGAACAAGACATTGTCCCGCTCGTAGCGATAAAAATGATGACCGGTGCTTGAAACGACGTCAAGTAAAGCACCGTCGTGCACTGTTTCCTTACGAGCCTTGGTGCCAAGTGACGACTTCGAGCGCGTCATGACCGCCGACTACGGCGTACGGTGCGTCAGTGAATTTTGCGACTTAGCGTTTCCGGGCGCCGTATCGGACGGGAGCACAGCGAGTGACTTCATCGGTGCACATAACGACGTAGCTGTTTCTTGCTGCATCGATGCCGAGATCATAGCTGACGTTGCCGGTGCTGCGGAAATGGACCCGTGCGGTTTGAAGATGCCAGCCGCCGCTGCCACCGCTAAACCCTTTACGGCGCTGCAGAGCTCGCATCAGCGTTCAGCGTCGATCACCGCTGTTGTGGCGGAAGGTGCTGAATTTACTCATTTGGAAAGCTTATATAATATTGACGATGACTTGACGAATTCACGACGTGCAAGAAGCAAGACAAGTTGACGGACTTTATTCATGCGAAATAAAGTGCGCCAACTTGCAATAGAAGTTCTCGCCTTGTTCTTTAGCATATGTGAGCGAATCGTCATGTTCACCCTTTTTACGATTTCAGAAAACTGTGTCGAGGCCTGCAGTGCTTTAATTAAAGCCTTAAATAAGCATATTTCATATTTCGAATTATCGATATATCGAACTATTTCGCGATCACCTTCGAGTTCGATTTATCCGGGATCGACTGTATCGAGCAAGCTTCCCTCACTCTTTTTTGCTGTTCCTTAAGCTACAATCACTCCCTTATAAGGAAGGCGCACTTTCATTTCTTTGTTTTTTATGACGATGCGATGTTTATATTTTGTGCAGCTTAGCAAGTTGTTTAAAAGTGAGGCAGTGCCAAGCACCGCCTTCACCAGATCTTTCCTATCATTATCGCTGTTTGCCGCGGAGATAAGAGCCAACGAACTACAGTAGAACCTCGTTGATACGTTCCCGCTTAGTACGATTTCCCGGCTCCTATGCTTGAAATCACGAAAATTAAAAATAACCCAATACAGCTGTATGTAATATGTTCCGGTTAATATGTTCCCGGAAAATACAATTATTCATCAGCAACGCTCAGCACCGCGGAAAACTGCGGTCGTATGATACGTTTTGTACTCGGAAACTCCCATCAGGTGTGCAAAAAGGGCCCTTTCTTGCACTTGTGAAGCGCGAAGTGGCAGACAGCCGCCGCACGGCGACGGCGGCTTACAACACCACCTAGACTAGCTAAAACCCCTTTACTCCTCCGTGACGTCGGCACACTACGACGGGCGGGAGGACGCGTTTTCAGAAATGCCCATTGTTGCGCGCTCATTCATGCGTGGCGAATTCATTCGTTCATGCTTTCCCCCCGTTTCCCAGAAGCGCCGACAAAGCATCTTCGTCGTAGTGTGGTGACGTAGGCGCTAGGAGAGGAGGATATGAACAGGTCTTAGCTAGTCTAGGTGGTGTTGGGCTTATCTGCAATGCCTTCCCCCCTCCGCGCTTTCTCTGCTTTGCTCAATTGTCCTCTCCGTGTCTCTTCCGAATTGCTCGATCATCCCCTCCGTGTCTTCTCCGAATTGCTCGATCGCCGCGCTCTGTCAACCACACACCAACCTGAAGGCAGGCGGCGACACTTGCCGTCAAAATCTTCAAACGGCTTTCTAAAAAAAAAGTATTTTCTGTAGCACTTGGCACGATTTTGCTGAGCATTGCAAATCCTTCATCCGTAGCACGGTACATAGATGCACATTCATTCCACACACTTTGTTCAGACCCCATGGCTACAACAGACGGGGGAACTAACAATGCGGCCCAAAGAATGGAGGCTGTCGCTCCTCCGGTCCGCCACGGTTCGGTACAAGATCTACGGAAACGCACATGCCGCCGCCGCATCGCCGCCGCTGCACAACACGCCGCGACACGTAACCATAGCAACGCCACCATTGTGCCCAGTGAATATGTCCGATAATTTCCCACACATTTTTCTCCCAGAGCGCGTTCGTTTTCGAATTGCTCCACCCGGCGCAATTCCAGTCGGCGTTCATTTTTCTTTGGCTGGGCAATTCTGCCTACCAGCGGGTTGTCAGAAGCTGCTAGAAAAAAATTGTTCTGGAAGATATCTGGGAGGTTTCTGGTTATCAGACGCCAAAACGAGACGATGCGCGCTCGCCGCCATCTTTGTGAGGACTCGACAGATCGCAATGTGGGCTGCTTGGAGACTTCACCTTCGGTTGCCTTTACGCCAGGCGTTGTCTTTTAAAGCCCGTTCCAACGTGCGAGATGGTGCGATTACGAGTGGCGGCGAACATACCAGCGCATGTTTCAAGTAAAGACAGAACGCAAAGTGATCAGCGCGAGTGTGCGACGTAGTATGCGATAGCCGCGAACAGCGGTCGCTTTCGGGGACGCTTATCACTTTTGCGAGATTTCGCATACCATGTTGTACCGCGATTGTTACGTGCACTGCGAAGAGTTGAGCTTGTTAAGCCTTTAGCGGGGCGGCAGTTTTCTTCACGGACGGGGCGAGTCGCGCGTGATCTTGCAAACGTAAGTGATCGTATCCCATATGCATTTGCTCGAGAATATCACTTCCGTTCTTTGGCAAACCTAGCCCCATATTTCCAAGCGGCAATGCAGAAAGAACCGACGCTTATGCGGTGCAAAGTTTCTTCTGCTGACACGGCAGTTGCGTTTCTTTACGTTTATGGTGGTTGTCCCAGAGTTCGATTTTGCAATATTCAGGTTGTCTCGGGATTTCAACACACGTGACCACGACCGGAACTAGCTGGCTGACCTTTGGCTGCCAACGAGATGCCAGGAGTTCGAAAATCGAAGAGTCCCTCCATGTTTCTTGAGAAATAAATGTTTCTTGCCCTTGCACCTCAATATGGACTTGTCAGCCTCAATTTTTACGCGATTCGAATCGTACGTTTTCCTGGATCGTACATTTATTTTCCGCGTTTTTTTTTTTAGAAACGTATCAATGAGGTTCTACTGTATACGCTTGATCCATACGAATGGAAGGCTTACAATCGAGAGAAAGGGGAAGAGTTTGTTGTAAGGGCCATTGTTGTAACATGGAACAACACGAGAAAGAGAAGAATGCGAAAGCTTGATTTTCACTGTTCCGAAGCGCGCTGCTATGCCCCTGGGATGCTAGGCCAGTCAACACTCAAGCGATAACCTTCAAGTTGGGCTATACTGTACGCAGCTGACACAACAGTAGGTTAAAGGCAATAAAGAAGTAAAAATACATGAAGCGTTGGGGTGTTCCTGTCGTTCGCTTACGACTGTGGGGGAGTGGACTTCGGCACTTAGTTTTGAGTTGGCCCTAGGCAACTCAAAACGGCGCTGCTGACGCGTTCATTTGTGGCAGTCAGCAATGCCATCCCTTATTGGTCCGTTCACGTGTGTGCCAGAAACACACACGCGAGTTCTTTTGGCCAAAATGTTTTGTGCGCGTATCATAGTTTGAAAACGGATTTTGCTAGTTTTTTGTTGATTCGAAATTTCTGGTGATACGAATATTTTCGCTCCCCTTTGAGATTCGTATCACCGAGATTCTGCTGTGCTATTTTCAGCAACTGTCAGCCAAACCTATGTGAAACGCTCATTCTGTATACTTCTATATCAATATGCTTTCTTTTTTTTTTTCTCTTTCTCTCTATTCTGCTATGTTGAAGTCTCAGAACGAGATCTTGTGTCATGAGAGTTCACTGTACCTTTCATCTAGAATGTTTTATTTGTTGATTTCCTGATGTTCATTCTCTTGTAACTATGTAACCTTCAATTGCCTATTACACATTCGTATTTGTATATATTTGGAAATATTTGTAAATGGCCCCACAACTAGCCTTTGGCTAAGGGGCCATCAGCATTTGCACATGTTTTGAATTTACTTACTTATGGAAGTAAACTTCAAACTTCAAACTTAAACAAGAAAGTACCACATGCGTGCACTAGGATAAGAAACTAAAAGTGTGTTTGCATACTATGCAACAGCCTGCCATAAGAGCCAGTATAGCCAGGATTATAACTTGCTGGGCTGTGTTCTGTGTTCATTTGCCTGAACAAAATGGCAACTTTGGGTGGTGACTGGACACAAGAGAAATATTTGTATTACATTCCAATGGTGTCCTGCTTGCAGTGTGATTGTGTAAGCACATTGAAAGAATAACTTATTATTAGGGGTGGTGCGAATATCAGATATTTCGGAATCGAATACGAATACATAGCTATGAATACGAATCGAATTTCCAATAATCAAGAGAGGTGATTTTTTTCACCAGTAATCCTATATTTTACTATATATTTATGGTGAAAACATTTCACTTGTAAACTGTTCGCACGAAATCTGGTAATTCACAAAATAATATTGCCATATTTGCCAGGAAGCGTATGACCGCCCAGGTGAAAATATTGCAACTGGAAACAACTGGTCCTCACTGGGAATTCCACCATAAACCACTTGAACTGGTTGCAATTGCAATTGACACCAGTTGCCAGTGGTCCCAGCTGGGGCCAGTGGCTCTTATTGAGATCTTGACAGGCAGCTGGTGTCTTATTAAGAACTATCAGCTGGTGGTCTGCAGCTGGTCCCAGTAAAAATACCACCTGACGGGGCTATTCTTTCCCTGGGGTGCATACAGCCGAAGAAGCTTGACTCCAAAACTTCACACCTTTTATTAGAAACGCTTGACTCAAAGTGTAAAATCCAGCATTGGCGGCTGCTCACCAACTGCTTCGCATCAAATCAATTTCCATAATGCGGGGAGGGGATCTGCCAGAATTTTTTTTCCTTTTTTTGCTTTTTTTTTTTGTAAATGGTAGCACCGCATTATATCAAACAAAGAAAGCTTTTGTACCTGCCATGGTGGCTCAGTGACTGTGGTCTCTTACTAGCGAGCACAAAGGCACTAAGGATAATGATAATTTTACGCACGCAACACGAAGACATAGACGAAAAGTTCACAAGGACCAGTGCTGATTGATAATGAAATTGACTTGCCAAACAAGATGAGATAGTGCAACGTGTCTGTTAAATGTTTTTTTGTTCTTTATGTAAAGGATTACAGTATACCGTTCTGCTCACGCGCAGTGATCACGAGGTGCCCATAGCGAGTACGTATTGTGGTTTCTTATTGAATAAAGGTCAGTTGTTAGTCTGCGCTGGTCCTTGTGAACTTTTCGTCTGTGTCTTCGTGTTGCGTGCGCAAAATTATCATTATGCAGCCAAACGAACTAGCTGCCTTTCCGTTTTATCACAATAGGGAGTTTTCGAAAAGGGGCCCCAAAAGTTCAGGGCCCCAAAGCCCTCTGCATGTGCTCGCTTTGGGTCAAGCAGGATCCAAGAGTTTCTGAATAGTGTCTGTGGCACTTTGGACACTCCCTCTAGTCTAGGTCACTAGTCTTGGCCAAGAGCCATCACTTCAGTGGGTGCCGTCGTGTTTGTTTGCCACAAAGCTTTCGGGGCAGGCTTTGGGGCTCCCACTAAATTCGAGATATAGCGTCCCCGACGTAAAACCCAAACGCAGTTTGGGTCTCACTCATGTGTAGTGGCCTCGATGCTATTTCTTTGGTGCCCGAAGACGTTTGGGGCCCCTATTAGAAAACTCCCTAATAATCGGGCGTGCCTGCTTTTCCTTTCTCGAAATCTGTGTGCTCTTTTTATCAAGAGTGCTATGTCATGCTGATAATGCAAGGAGAACATGCAGAATAGACGATTATTGTTGTGTGGCAGAAAGACGCCCCAAATATGCCTTTTTTTGCTTTAGTGTGGATGGAGCCACAACTCCGGTTCAATATGTAGTGTCAGCGGCAAACACGCTATTTTGCCACTTTGTGGACTCGCTGCTGATGGCGGTAAACTGGTGTTTGCAAACCAGCGAGATCGTACGAACGGAGTTAAGGATTACAAGAGACAATGCCGCACGAGCAGTATGCCGTGGTGTGATGCCCGTTCGATGGATGCTATTGGCTTTGTCAGGAACGTGCCGTAACTACACAGTAACGCCGATCAGCACTTGTGTTGTTTGATTCTTACCCTTCATCCCGTTCTTGCTCTGTTTTCATCGCAGTAGCTACACAGTAACCGCCTCAAATTTCTATTGCCCAACATGCACCGCCGCTAGTGACAAAGAAATATACAGTAGACTCTCATTTAACGGAACCTGAAGGGACCAGGAAAATGTGTTACGTTTAACAGGAGTTCTGTTTACTGAAAGATGAACAGAGGTGCAGAATTCAAGCACGAAACAAATCGTGTCAGAGTCAGTTGTTCCATTTAAGCAGCAGTTCCGTTTAAGAGATTTCCGTTTGCTGAGAGTCTACTGTATGTGATGACGCCATAGTAAATGTTATCGAAAGTGCCCACTACGCCTTTTCTTTCTTTTTACCATGGGGCGGAAAAAAACTTAAGCTCATTCGCATGACTGTACGCTGCCATGGAATCATTTTGGAGCTATGACAGTGCACACATGCAGCTGCTGTCATCGCAGCACAGTGAACAGACAACTCTACCGGTTTTTGTCGATGCAAGCGTGCACATCTGTACAGCAATCTGTAGCGACAACTAGCACAGCTACACATGAAATGCAGCACCTGCTGCAGCGTACAGCCGAGTACCCTACAGCTCATTGTGTGCGGTGTGTCACCTACTAAGCTCACTCCGTTGACGCCGGTACCGCTGGAACACTTGCAGTAATGTATGCATGCGTTTGTCCGTGCGCAGTGAAATTTCTTCGTGCTCGCACTGCACCTGACTGTGCAAAGGTGCAGCGAGTATCTAGTCATGCAAATGCGACTACGGTCAACTGCTTTTATTTCTACATGCGACATGCACTGAACTGATACAGCTACGCTCAAGGGCCTGTCAGCGAACGGTGTGTTTGGTTGTCACCTACTCTTAAATGTGTGCAGTACACTTACACCAGCAGCAACAGCACTAAAACCGCTAAGTCACACAAACTGACGAGCAGGCAGTTTATGATTTAGTTTCTTTAAGCTGCTTTTTTTTACAACTTTAATCTGCTTATCATTAATAGGTTTGTCGCAGATAAGTGCCAGCGCGTTCGCCAGTAGCTGTCATCACGCCCCCGGGTATTTTCGATGCTTATTCGTGTAGGCACTCACACCGAAGTCATAGTAATCACTGGTCGACCGCTGATGCACTTATCGTGAAGGCTCAAAATTGGAATTTTTTTCAGTGAGATGTGTGACTGAATATTAAATAAGATCAAATATTTGACTCACTTTGAAGATTCGAAACTTTTTGAAGACATGGTTTTCGAGTCGAATACAAATACTACAAACGTAATATTCGACTAATATTCAACACGTTAGAATATTCGTGCACACCTAGTTATGTTACATGTTACACTGGTCCCAGCAGTTTGCTTCACATACTTCTCATATTCTGGTGAATTGCATGCATTGCAGGGCTTACCATTGAAGTGTTTAGTCCAAATATGGGCACCATCTTGTTTGTAGTTGCTGTAAAGTTTGTTTTATAGATGCAGAATATGAAATGCACATAAGAGAACATTTTGTTGGACGAGTTTGTGTAGGTCACAACACACAAACTCGTAGGCTCACATTTGCTTTAAGGTGCAAGAGAACGCAATCCTGAGAAAGGACCCTTAACAGAGTGCTGTATCCTTTCTTGTGATTGTGTTCTCTTGCACCTTAAAGCAAATATTTATGTACATCAACTCACTTAACAAAAAGTTTTCATAAGCCATATTTCTAGTACGGTAGGCCCTGCTATGTGTGTGTGTCATCTCAATGTTTCATAGACAAATAAAGGCACTCTGTTCCATGTTCTTTCTTGTGATTGGGTTCTCTTGCGCCGTAAAGCAAAAAGGAAATGCACAGTTGGCCACTCAGAGGACATCTGATTGTTTGTACACAATCATAAAATGGTGTCTAAAGATTTTGAGCATTAGGCACAAATAAATTTCTATTCTGTGTAAGGAAATACAGCTGGGTTTATATTTTACCCACTGACAGAACCAGGGGCATGCTTCATTTTTTTTACCAGTGCTTGTATATTTTAAATTTGTTTAGGAGTGCCATTTATTCGCAAGTTTTGCCATTTGAACACATGGGAGGTGGGCATGTATTAGAACTGAACAAATATTGATGAATGGATGAGCGCTGTGTTCCAGTATTATTTCTGTCTCTTGTTTAAGTTGACCTTCCTGATAATTCGGTCACTTTTGTAGCTTTCATCAGGGTTCAATTAAAGAAGGTTGACGGCTGTAGAAAATGTGTTGCGAAAATGATCATGTGTGCGTGTAATGTCACAGCTGTATGTGCGGGCGAATGAAAAAATTATGCCAATGCAATGGGAAGTTCATTTGTTGGACAAAGGTTGATGTTTTTTCCTTGTGTACCAACCTTAAGCAGCACTTCTAATTCACGAACGATAAGCTTGAACAGACTCAACCTTATTTTGCCAAACTCGAATGGCCTACACCGACTGTTATTGGGTCATACAAGGACGCTCAGTGCATACTAGCTGCTGATGTATGCATGTTCATGTGTTCAGGTGTGGGTACACATCCCTCACATCAGTTGCGAGTTCAGTGCATGTCCTGTGCACTCCTTTTCTCATGCTTCGTTTAGCTTCGCGCTGTTTCATCAAAAATTAACTTCAAGCAACTCACCCAACTTAACATCTTGCTTCACATCCCTAAGCCACTGTCTATTCTTACTTTGTTTGAGTAGTGTGTCTCTGTTTAAGACAATGCACAGGTAGCATTTTCCCATGATGGCTTGTGTGGAGCTTCTCTGAATCACCCTTGCAGGAGTGCTGGCCATGGAAAGCTTGCATCGGCAAGTCCTTCCATTCTTGCTGCGTAGAGTCAAGGATGACGTCCTGCAGGATCTGCCCCCAAAAATAATCCAGGACTACTACTGTGAGCTGAGCCCACTACAGGTACGTATTCACTAGAACCATAAGTGTTTACAGTAAATATTAGTAAATTACACTTCTGCATGGAGAAGAGATGGCTCGAAATTCTGCTTATAATTGGTGCTAGCATTGTTAATTGTCATCAGTTTTATGTATCACTTCAAAATGCCTGCCCAAGATCACAGCAAAGGTGTGCCCCACCATGGTGGCGCACCACATGCGCATGTGTGTTCCAATTTTGGTGACGTTGGGAGGGTGTTTTTTGATCAGGGCCCCACGTGCAGGAAGGAGCGAAACAGTGCATGTGCTTGATATCCTGACTGCTAAAGAAAGACTGGAGTTGTGTATGAGATCCCCCTGACGTGTGGCAAGTCTTAGATAGGCAGACGTTTGGGGGAAGATGGAAGCTAGAAAGGATGAAAAAAACAGCTCCACTAACGTGAAACCTGGGGAGGTGCGAAGCACGGGTGTTTCCCATGGGGACACGTCAATAGCAATGAGAGGACAGCGTCCTCTCATTGCTGCAGACAGCGCCCATCACAGGCAGCATCCATTGCAGAAACAGCTTTTCCTAAGCCAACGCGCCGTGCTGTCTTATTTGCCAATCGGAGAAGCGCACGTGGCATTGTCTCTCACAGGCCAGTGTGCGTTCTCGCGAGCTTTTCCTGAGTGAATGCACCATCTGATTTGCCATTTGCTTTACCGTGACGGGCGACAACGGGAGATACCGTGACGGGCTACGACAAGAGACTCCGTGCACATAAGGCGCTTCGCACCTAAACTTAGTCAGCACAGGGTGTCGCAGCAGCCGACGTTTCAACAAGCTGACACACACCAGGTGTATTGAAGTTCTAGCCTTGAAGAAGGCAAGTCCGCTTGTCAAAACGTCGGCTCCAGCGACACCCCGTGTTGAATTTTTCAAGTCTTACACAGGACAGACAGGGTGGGGCCTGAATGATCAAGCCGGGGAACATGAACATGAATGAACATGAACATCAATAGAGAAAGACAATTTGGCGCACTTGCCTGCACAATGCAAAGACTGCGCCTGTGTAGGATTCCGGGCAGAAGCTGGGATCAGGCTGCCCAAGAGCTGATGGAGTAATGTCTTATAAGAAAGGTGAATTCTTGTTGCTGATACATCCATTAGACTGTTTCAATTGAAGATAGGTTATTCTGATAAGTGGTTGCCCCACTAGGCTGATTATGGGTGGATCTGTTGAGTTCTGCACGTGTCGCAATTCTCTATATATGGCTGCATCTTGCTGTGATTAAATAAGTTGATAGTTTGCTGCACATATTGTCATTCCTTTCACTGTCCTCGTCTTTTGTTAGCATTCAAGATGTCAAGCAGTAAGCACCAACTGGGCCAGACTCAAGTTCTTTCAGAATGCATGTGCTTCGGTATCAGATAGGATGTGACAGACCGGGTGTGTTCTTCAGTCAAAATGTTCATCTACCTCGGTACACCTGCTATAAAATGACGTGACTGCGCCCACTTCATGGTAAAGAGGGTGCCCCTTCCAGAAAAGGTTCTTCACACTGGCTTAGGCCACCAAGAGAGCAACCCAATAACAGAGCAAAGGAGGAGAGAGATGGAAGACCCCGTCATGCTCTACTTTTTAGTCGGGCACAAGTGTAGAAGTCGGCAGCATTAAGTTGTCGGGATACTGCCACCGTGTCGGGGCAGACACACAGAAAAAAGAACACAACAGGCAAGCGTTCAAGCCCCAAACCAAAAAAAGCCCCCCGTTTATTGTCTGTCCTGCTTTTATAGCATCAGTGGGAGGAGCAGTCACCAACGAGTTCAGACACCGCAGCCGTCCTGGAATGCGGGCGTCGCTCGGTCGTATGGCGGAGCACGTCAGTGCGTTCCGATGTGCGTTCCGATGTGCGTTCCGATGTGCATTCCTCGAAGCACTTGTCGCATTCAATGCAATGCCACATCTTCCTTTTTTTTTGAGTCACTGCACTCTATCACTGCACTCTATCACTGTAATTCATTGCACAAGTGCAAAAAAAGTCACACTGAACATAAAATACAGCACTTCAGACTCTGGATACGCTACAACCACACGCAAATAGCAACACCAAAAATTTTCACTACTAGTAGTAACCATAATGTTTCGGTGCAATCACTCTTCTTCTCAAGCGTGTGACGTAATCACTTGGTTCTTCCGCTGGTCACGGAACAGTTTGTCTGTCATCAGTGACACTTGAACCAGTAGTCTCCTCACTTGGCGGATGGATCATATTTTTGGCTGTGCTTGGCAAGCTTATGCCCTGTGGGAAGTCGCAACTTCCAGCCTCATCATCAGCCTTCGGCTCAAGCCGCACAAGAGCCCTCCGATTTCTGATTTCTCTCTATTTGTACGACAGAGTCCATTCTGATAACGTAGGACCTTGGTCTCCTGGCGTTCCATATGACTACATCTGTAGCTTTACAGTCGTTTACCCACACACCGGCCCCTGGCAGCAAGAGTGGAATATTTTGGGCAGCATTCCGGCAATTGAAATTCCTCCTCTGCTTCTCCCTCACAGCACGATCTTTGTTGCGAACTATTTCATGTTGACGACTTTGTGTGAAAGCTTTTTAGGGTGCAGGGGGATTGTAGTACGCAGTCGCCGGCCCATCAAGAACTCACTTGGAGTTTTTCCCAAAGGTGCAGAGATATCCCTGTACCCTAATAAGACGAGGTATGGGTCACAAGATCTCTGACTGAGACCTTTTATCGTCTTAACCATCCTCTCCACCTCTCCGTTGGCCTGCGGATATCTCGGGCTCAACGTGACATGTCGGAACCCATATTTAGAGAAAGGAATGGAAAGTTGATGAGCTGAATTGTGTTTCTAATTGTCTGAGAACACTATTTCAGGAAAGCTGTGCTGCGCAAAGATGCTTTT